>NC_090779.1:25400000-25597500 GCF_040054535.1 Antennarius striatus | reverse complement strand
TTTACAGGAAACAGAAGGTCGAGGTGATGTTTCCCCGTCAGAGCGCCGCGGCGTGACCGTCTGACCCCGTGACCTTCAGGCAGGTCGACTCCTGGCAGCCGCTCCGCGTCGGGTTTGATTAATCGTCTTTTCTCCTGGACGACCTGAGATGAAGCCAATTAGAGCCGGGCTGCGCCACACAGCTGTAAGTTACGGCTGAACTTTGACCCCTTCCTGCAGGGGCTGCTGGGATTGTTTGCTCTGAAGACGCGTCTGATTAATCTGCATAAGTGTTCTGTACTAAACTTTTGATCTTGAACTTCTTCCTGCCTCAGATCTAAACGTTAAAGCTGTAGGAAGTCAGGGTCGACTTCCTGTGGGAGGAAATCTCCCAGCAGCCACTGGGTGAAGGTTATGAGGTCTTGTCCACACCTTCATGTCCCCATCGGGGGTTAAACCTCTGCTCTGAGGACCAAACACAGCCCACCAGTATCACTGTCGCCTGGCAACGGCTGTGTGTGAGCACGTGATGATGTTACCGTGACGACATGGCAACAGGTGAGCACTGACCTGTCGATGCTGATGGCGCAGAGGTTAAAGATGGAGGCGGTGCAGAGCATGACGTCCATGGCCATCAGTCCGTCACACAGCGTGGGGCCGAGGGTCCACACGCCGTCCTGGAACTGACAAACAGGAAGAGGCTCAGAGCAAACAGGAAGAGGCTCAGTGCAAACAGGAAGAGGCTCAGTGCAAACAGGAAGAGGCTCAGAGCAAACAGGAAGTGGCTCAGTGTAAACAGGAAGAGGCTCAGTGTAAACAGGAAGAGGCTCAGTGCAAACAGGAAAAGGCTCAGTGCAAACAGGAAGAGGCTCAGTGCAAACAGGAAGAGGCTCAGTGCAAACAGGAAGAGGCTCAGTGCAAACAGGAAGAGGCTCAGTGTAAACAGGAAGACGCTCAGAGCAAACAGGAAGTGGCTCAGTGTAAACAGGAAGAGGCTCAGTGTAAACAGGAAGACGCTCAGTGCAAACAGGAAAAGGCTCAGTGCAAACAGGAAGAGGCTCAGTGCAAACAGGAAGAGGCTCAGTGCAAACAGGAAGTGGCTCAGTGTAAACAGGAAGAGGCTCAGTGTAAACAGGAAGACGCTCAGTGCAAACAGGAAACGGCTCAGTGCAAACAGGAAGAGGCTCAGTGCAAACAGGAAGTGGCTCAGTGCAAACAGGAAGAGGCTCAGTGCAAACAGGAAGAGGCTCAGTGCAAACAGGAAGAGGCTCAGTGCAAACAGGAAGTGGCTCAGTGTAAACAGGAAGAGGCTCAGTGCAAACAGGAAGAGGTTGTTTGCACGGCGCCATCGTCAACGTCATTTCTCTGCTCTAATGGTTTTACTTTTGAAACCTAAAATACACTCAAAACTAAAGGACACGCCCCTGGGTTCTTTGGACACGCCCCTGGGTTCTTTGGACACGCCCCTGGGTTCTTTGGACACGCCCCTGGGTTGTTTGGACACCTGCTCAGGTAGTTTGAGTCCGACACTTTGTTCTGCATGAAACCCCCCTCAGAGTGGCCATAGGAGCAGATAAGAGTAGATAGGAGCTGGTAGGAGGATATAGGAGCAGGTAGAGGTAGATGGGGGCAGATAGGAGCAGATAGGAGCAGACAGCAACAGATAGGAGCAGGTGGGAGCAGATAGGAGTAGATGGGAGCATGTAGGAGCAGACAGGAGGAACAAAAGGAGAATCTGTTGGATTAAAGGACACAAACACGATGTGGGGACGGGACAAAGGGATGGACCCCAGCTGACGCTCCTTCTCATTGTTCTCTTTGTTTTCATAACATCTATTTCTGTCCCTATTTAGGGGCCCAGGTTGACCTCTGACCCCTGGACTTGTGCCACCGTCGGGAGGAATGTAGCCTACAGACTGTAGGAACTCTGACAGTACGGAACTGTTCTATGGAAGAACGTGAATGAAGTGTCAGGAGGCGGGGCTTCATGATAGGGTCATCTGGAGGTCAGAGCTGACCTTTAAAGGGACAGTACACGGATTGAGAGCCGGGGTCTGAGGGACATGCCTGAAAGACCAGAGTCCAGGTGGACCTGGATTGTGGACCGGGTCACTGAGTCTGACATCACCCCCCAAAGCACAACCCCACCCACAGCCTTCGATCAAAACCACACTTCTGACTTATTTATTATTAGACACCCAGACCTTTCACGCTCCGGCGGGCCACGTTTGGCCCCCGGGCCATGAGTTTGACACATGAAGTTCCCCACAACCACGGGACGGTTCACGGGTCGGGATCTGGTCACTCAGCTATTAGGGGGTCACCTGTGGGGAAGCCGTCAGGTGTGTGGTGGAATGAACGCGTCACGTGACCCAGGTGTGTTCTCACCTCTGAGTACACGAACAGCGGCAGCACCAGCACCGCCAGCATCAGGTCTGCCGCCGCCAGGCTGACGATGAAGTAGTTGGTGGTGGTCTTCAGGGCCTTCTCCGTCATGACGCTCAGACACACCAGCAGGTTCCCGCCGCCGGTCACCGCGATCAGCAGCACCCCCAGCACCAGCGCCGCCACGTTCCGCGGCTCCGCGGACGGCTCCGCCGTCGCCGCGCTGGCGTTCACCGCCATCCCCGCCGCGACCCCTCCGCCCCGTCCCGGTCCGAGCCACAGCAGCTCGGACAGCGGGCTCTCATCAACGGGCTGGCCTCCGGCCCCCGTTCTGTGGCGTCATTACGGTCCCGCGGAGACTCTCCAGCGCGCTCCGGTGCGCACTTTACGCAAAGCCGCTCCGCCGTCCAACGGTGGAAACAGGTGGCTCGTCCCGGTCCTCGCTTCACGCCACGGTCATGGTCCCTCCGGTGAAACACGACGACCGCAAATCAAGAGAAAAAGTTTGGCTTCAGATTTTGTGTCGTGAAAATTCCGCAAAACAAAAAAAACCAGTTCCAGCAAACGGACCCGACCGTCGTGGAGTTGAGGCGGGGGGGGGGGGGGGGGTCTCTTAAATCCTCTGATCCATCCTCAGGCTGCGGGGTGGGGGGGGGGGACCACCGGAGCCTCTGCGTGGGGCTGCGGGAGTTCTCTGCCCGGTGGAGCACCGGGAGAATTAGACATCAAAGCCGCTTAACAGCCGCGTCTCACGGAGTCCGTTAGTCCTTGAGCTCCTCAGGAGGTCCGGCCCCGCCCCCGTCCGGCCCCGCCCCCGGCCCCGCCCCCGTCCAGCCCCACCCGGTGCCCTCTCTCTCCTCTCATCTTCTGTAGTTCTGGTTCTGATCCCAGACCATGCTGGTGTGGTCGTCTTTGTGGGGAGGGGTGAACGGTCCACAGAGAACCGGATCACAGCTGACCCCTCTGGGTCCAGCTGACCCGTGGGGGTCCGGCTGACCCGTGGGGGTCCAGCTGACCCGTGGGGGTCCAGCTGCTTGCAGACGGCGCCGTGTTCATCCCTGAACATCAGGTCACGTCTGCTTTGGGTTTGGATCTGGTCTCCAGCTGCTCAGCCTGACAGACGTCACGCTTCGTTCCGTGTGGCAGACGCTGGCTGGGATGTGAACACGTCACACGTCAGGGATGTGAACACGTCACCTGAACCCACACACCACCAGCTGGAGGTCTGCTCTGCAGCGTCCCCTCTCAGAGGAACCACAGGAGGTCCTCAGAGACCAGGACCTGGGACGGGGAGGTGGCGTCTTGTGGCGTGGGACATGAACCCATGACCTCACTGGCTGGCTGCTCCTTCATGACGCAGACATGACGCCACCTGGAGGCTGGTTCCTTACCGTTCTTCCACGCGAGCTGATCACCCTTCTGACGATAGGTCATGAGAACCAAGTGCAGTATGCTCCAGGTGGTCTGGGTGATGCGTCGCCATGGTAATGGGTCGCCATGCCAACGCCACGTCAGGCGTTTTTAAATCGCTGAGCAGGTTTTAATTTGGAGCAGCAGCCAGGAGCTCCAGACGCCAGACGGCGTCATCATCATCAGATGGGGGCTGAACCGAGGCTGGCAGGATGTTCTGAGAACACCCAGACCGTAGAGAACACCCAGACCGTAGAGAACACCCAGACCGTAGAGAACACCCAGACCGTAGAGAACACCCAGACCGTAGAGAACACCCAGACCGTAGAGAACACCCAGACCGTAGAGAACACCCAGACCGTAGAGAACACCCAAACTAGAGAACACCCAGACCGTAGAGAACACCCAGACCGTAGAGAACACCCAGACCGTAGAGAACACCCAGACCGTAGAGAACACCCAGACCGTAGAGAACACCCAAACTAGAGAACACCCAAACCAGAGAACACCCAAACCAGAGAACACCCAAACTAGAGAACACCCAAACCAGAGAACACCCAAACTAGAGAACACCCAAACCAGAGAACACCCAAACTAGAGAACACCCAAACTAGAGAACACCCAAACCAGAGAACACCCTCTCCAAGCAGAACGTCACGTCAGGGTTCATCTCAGCTTTAGGAGGAAAGTCGTTTCATGATTAGGCGCCGTCCCAGCATTCATCTCTTCAGTTAGGTGAATCTCCTCCATTTCTGCTGCTGCATTATAAACCCCTGGACCCCCCCCCCCACCTCAGTCCCAGTCTTCTAAAGGGCCCCTGGAGCCAAATCAAAGGCCCTTGTCCAGAACCCCTCAATTCTTCTCACACAAGATCTCAAGGAACCAGACCATGGATGGAGAACCGTCCTGCCTCCTGCTGGTGCCTTTGAACCACACACACACACACACACACACACACACACACACACACACACACACACACACACACACACACACACACACACACACACACACACACACACACACACACACACACACACACACACACACTCACACACATCTGTTAGACACTAAATAAAGAGTCACATTAATCACAATAAAACTATATTTAATCACAGACGTTTTACACAGAAACTCTTCCTCCAGATTCCGTGGAAATGAGAAACTTTTGTTTGGCCCCCAGGGGCCAGGTGGAGGTGGGGGGGCTGACAGAATTTAACAAGTGGAGCAGGAAAACGATCCGATGCCACTGAACGCATCGCCTCCAGGTGATCCGCTCCCAGCCAATCACCTTTACTCACGAGGGTCCGACCTTCACGTGTGTCAGACTCACATACGTGTTCTGTGGGGTCATGTGACCCACATTCCACAAGGCGTTGTCATTCCTGGAGGCCGCTCAAGCCTTCCCTGAGCAGAAAATGGGGTCGGAGCTGGGACATGATGGGGCCCCTTGGGGCCCCGGCCAGGCAGTACACCTCATCCACGTGGACGCCACGTGAGCGCAGCGTCCTCAGAGCGCCGCCGCAGCTGTCCCTGCCGCCGTGGAACGTCACCAGGATGATGCTGAGAGGGCTGTGGAACACGCCGAACCGCCGCCGCAGCTCGCCCAGGCGGGCGAGGAACCTCTGGGGAGAAGAACATCCGTCAGACACGTCGGATACGAGCTTCTCTCCTGCTCACTGCTCCGCAGACGGTCCCAGACTTCCTGTCTGGATATTTTCTACACTGACGGATCAGAACCATGTAGTCCCGACATGAACCGGGGGCTACAGGAGCTTCTACCCCCAAAATGCTGCCCTCTGCCTTTACTTGACCCCCCCTGCCCTGGAGAGAGGTGATTCTGATTGGCTGCTTTCTGACAGGTTGGGTCGGCGGTTAAAGTACCGGGCCTGAGGGGCAACAATCCAACGACCCCCCCCTTCTCAAACGTGTGTTTTATATGCAGCTACTGAACAAACCCCCCCATCCTGTGAATGGAAGACGTGAAGAAGAACAGAGCAGAGTAGAATACAATACAATAGAGTAAAGTACAGTAGAATAGAGTACAGTAGAGTATAATAATACAGTACAATAGAGTACAGTACAGTAGAGAACAATAGAGTACACAACTGTAAACACCTGAGTCGCCGGTCGGATCGCCCCCATCAGGTCACTGTTGGAGCGGACAACAGCGTCTCCACAGAACATCACCCTGAGCTGCTCTGATGGAGAGGACGCCACCTGCTGGTCCATCAGCGCCGAGAGCACACCTGGACAAAGAGAGAAGGATCTATCACACACCTGGACAAAGAGAGAAGGATCAATCACACACCTGGACAAAGACAGAAGGATCAATCACACACCTGGACAAAGACAAAAGGATCAATCACACACCTGGACAAAGACAGAATGATCTATCACACACCTGGATAAAGACATGTGGATCAATCACACACCTGGACTAAAGACAGAAGGATCAATCACACGACAACAGAACCTTTTCCGGACGCCTGCTGCGCCTGGCGCTGGTCGGTGGTCAGGAACAGCTGCACGTCATTGGTCAGGAGACTCTCCAGGAAGTCGTCCTCGCCAGAGAAACAGAACCTGCTGACGTCCAGTCCTGCAATGGATCGACAGGAAGTGACGTCAGGGTCGGCATCAGCGAGCGACCGCCGCCTGGTGGATCAGGGGGTGGTACCGTGATGTCTGGCGCTGCTGAGGAGGGGGGGCCTCTGCTGCTGTTGCTGGGCGTCGGTGGTGATGAGGACGACATCAAAGAGCAGCGTCTCGGCCGGATCGTCCTCCAGCAGACGTTCGTTCACCCTCTGGAGGGCCTGAGGGACAAACGGGTCAGAACCTCCTGGAACCCAAAGGCTGGTAGCGCTGGACACTCACCTGCAGCAGAGGGAAAGCCACGCCCACTCCCAACACGCCGCCGTCATCAGCTCCAGAATCAAACACGGAACGTGATGTCACGGCAACCACCAACGCACGCTCAGCAACTTTCTGCAGGACACAGACATGACATGAATGTAACAGATCCATGTTCTCATCATGTGGTCGGGACGGAACCAACACAGAACCAACATGAAACCAACACAGAACCAACACAGAACCAACATGAAACCAACACAGAACCAACATGAAACCAACACAGAACCAACATGAAACCAACACAGAACCAACACAGAACCAACATGAAACCAACACAGAACCAACATGAAACCAACACAGAACTAACACAGAACCAACATGAAACCAACACAGAACCAACATGAAACCAACACAGAACCAACATGAAACCAACACAGAACCAACATGAAACCAACACAGAACCAACATGAAACCAACACAGAACTAACACAGAACCAACATGAAACCAACACAGAACCAACATGAAACCAACACAGAACCAACATGAAACCAACACAGAACCAACATGAAACCAACACAGAACCAACAGAACCAACACAGAACCAACATGAAACCAACACAGAACCAACACAGAACCAACACAGAACCAACACAGAACCAACACGAAACCAACACAGAACCAACATGAAACCAACACAGAACCAACACAGAACCAACATGGAAACAATCCAGAACCTCTTCTACATCGGTTCTGTGTACCTGTACATCAGGCCTCCCTTGGACGGGGCAGGTGGAGGGACGGGGCAGGTGGAGGGACGGGGCAGGTGGAGGGACGGGGCAGGTGGAGGGACGGGGCAGGTGGAAGGACGGGGCAGGTGGAGGGACGGGGCAGGTGGAGGGACGGGGCAGGTGGAGGGACGGGGCAGGTGGAGGGACGGGGCAGGTGGAGGGACGGGGCAGGTGGAGGGACGGGGCAGTTACTGTAACTGTGTGTGTATACATGTTTTGATTTAAATCAGATATTTATTATTTTATTGATCTGCTCCTGTCTGACTTCTCACGTTGTTCTACTGAGGAGTGGCTGGAACGAAGAGTGATTTCCCCTTCAAGGGATTGATGAAATATTGATTTATTATCGTTAATTAATATTAGTAACACACTCTAGATCACTTAGTTTTTTAGTCTCATGCAAGTGAGTGTGTTCAGGCCCACACACACACACACACACACACACACACACACACACACACACACACAGACACACACACACTCACACTCACACACACACCCACACACACACACACTCACACTCACACTCACACTCACTCACACACACACACACACACACTCACACACACACACTCACACACTCACACTCACACACACTCACACACAGACACACACCCACACACACACACACACACACACACACACACACACGCTACTTGAATACTTTACCGGCACGAGCCGGGTTCTGTTTCCGGTTCGGGTCCGGAAGAGGCAGCGCGAGCCTCCAGAGGCGTCTCACCTGCTTCACGTGAGGGTTCGGGATCGTGGAGACCATTTCCGCCTGCGGGTCGGAACCTCAGCGGGTCGGAACCTCAGCGGGTCGGAACCTCAGCGGGTCGGAACCTCAGCGGGTCGGAACCTCAGCGGGTCGGAACGTTTGCGGGTCGGGGCCGGTCCGGACGGGTCAGCCGGCGCACAGAAGCTGTCAGACTTACTTCCTGTTTGCGCTCCCTTCTGTCGGAGCGCAGCGTGATGACGTCACTTCCTCGTCTGTCCGCCACAGCCGACCCCGCCCACAGCAGCGCTGCCTGTGTTCGTGTCGGGTCGAGTCGGAACTCAATCTGGGCTGATTTTCGGTTCCGGGCCTGGTGGTTCCGGTGCTGACGGTACCGGGAGGAGCCGACCCGGTTCGGAGGTTCGGTCCGGTGACACCGGGTGTGGAGCGGCGGACGGGGGTTTGCTCCAGCTTCGTTCACGGTGAGAAGCGTCTTCCTGCCCGTCTCACCTTCCTGTGCCGGGTGGGGGTCCAGGTGTCCCGCGGACCGGGACGCGTCCGGACCTGCGGTCCGGGACACGGGTGAGATGACCGGGTGACCCGCGGTGACCCGGGCAGCTGCTCAGGGGTCACACAGGTAATAAACGGTGTTATTACAGTGTGAGAACCGGTTCGGTTCGGACCGGAAACACCTGGGGGGCTCGGACCGGAAAACCCGGACAACCTCTGGGTTTGAATGACGGCATGAATGACGTCACTGTTTCATGGAACCAGTTTGATGTTTGACTGGAAACCGGAGGTCGTTGGTTCTGGAGCGGTGAAGGGAAACGATACGTGTTGTTTACATGTTTACACATGTTGTTTACATGTTTACACATGTTGTTTACATGTGTACACATGTTGTTTACATGTTTACATTTTATTTACATGTGTACACATGTTGTTTACATGATTATACGTGTATGTGGTTGTTATTACATGACTTTAGCGTGTTTATAATGAACTGCTCATACCTTGTTCCCAGAACAACGACGTTAAAATGCATGAACTGTTTTATTAGTGGTGTGAACAAACAAACAAACAAACAAACAAACAAACAAATCAAAGCGGACCCTCCTTGATGGAGGAGGGTGAAAATACCCAGAATTCCTAACGTTCCGCCAGTGTCCAAGTGGGTCAGAACTATTAGCTCCCTGGTCTGGACCATAATCCAGACCGGGATGATCCAGATCAGTTGTCATGGAGACCACAGTTGTTGATAAACAATAAACACCTGGATCAGGTGACCTACCTGGGCTGCTGAGTGAAGGACATCCTGGTCAGCAGGATCCACTCAGGTGTGGCGTGTGTGTGTGTGTGAGCGGCCCCGCCCTCACCGTGGGCGGGTGTGTTTACCGTCCTTCACGTTCACACGGCTTCCTGATCCTCAGGACAGCACCTTTAATCCTCCACGGCGTCAGGCTGGAGGTCAGCGGGGGATTACCCACAATGCCTAGTGAAGCGACGTCCCTCAGCCAATCGGAGCCACTCATTACGCCGGTTCTACCGCGCTCTTCTTCTGTGTTTCTGCTCCGGTTCTGTTTGCCTCCACAGGACCCTGAGTGGACAGAAACCCGACCTCGGGTCGGGTCCCGCTTTGCATCATGGGAGTCCACTGACCGCCTCTCTTCTCCTCCCTCGCCATCAGCCATGTCCAGGTAGACGCCGCCTGCGCCATGTCAAGCATGCGGAGGCATCTGGACCGGATCCGCTTCCGGGGCCAGAAGCGGGACGAGTTCCTGGACCCGGCGGAGTCGCCCAACACGTCCGACACGGAATGCCCCGAGGAGGGCGTGGCCAAAGCTGGTGTCTGCGTCAGAGAGACGGAGGACATGAGGGACGGGGACGGCGAGCAGCAGAGCGACGCCCAGGTACCCCCGTCTGACCCAGGACAGGCAAACTGGACCCTAAAACCAGTTTTAGGGCGACTGTGACCCCATTGGCTGTCCACCGTGTCCCCTCAGGCTGGTCCAGGACCGTTCTCTGCAGACGAGACGAGGACGGATCTCAACGAGGTCAAAGGTCACCTGGAAATTGCCTTGTTGGAGAAACACTTCCTGCGTGAGTATTCTGAGGGGGCGCCAGCATTCAGGTGCCCCCCCCTTCTCCCACACGAGGTTCCATTGGTGTGTTTGTGATATTTAACAGAGCTGCACTGATTGGACCAGTCAGAACCAGAGTCTTCTGATTGGTTCTTGGCCTCCTGGGATGTTTGAGGAAAGTCTGTCCTCAAACATCCCACCTGGACGCCCCCCCCTTTACTCAGACGTTTGTGCAGATTTGCTGTTGGGTCTTTGTGGCTTTTCCTATCACCTTAAGTGTCCCGTAGAGCAAAGCATGCTGGGTAATCCATCAGTATCTGCCTGTCTCTCTGCCTGACACGCTCGGCTATTAATAACCCCACTGACTGGCCCACCCCACACGCAGGGCTCTGTTACCTCCAGTAAGACCTGCTGGTATTTATAGGACCCAACCCCCCCCCCCCCAAAGGTTAGAGTCACCACACAGGAAACAGAACCCCCTGGACAGGAAGTGACTTTAAGATCGTCAAGTGGTCAAAAAATTGTGTTTTAACGCCGTGATCACCAGAGCAGATCTTCTCTGGACTCGTGTCTTCATGGGACGCCCCCCAGCGTCAAAACTCTGTTTGTGGGGGATTTATTTCTGAGGGACGGGGGTGGAACCCTCTAACAGTTTCACTCCCGTTTCAGAGGAAGAGCTGAAGAAGTTCAGGGAGGAGTCCAACATGGAGGCTCTGAAGCAGGAGCTGGAGAAGGAGCGGGGGAGGAGCTCCGAGCTGGAGCAGAAGATCCGCGACATCATGAGGTCCAGGTGCGTAGGAGGAAACCTGGACGTGATCCACACTCAGAGCAGCTGGGTGTTCATTGGTTGTTTTTGTCTGTTGATGATGTCACAGCTTTGAAGACTCGCCTCCTCTGAAGCCCAAACCCTCGCCTCCACCTGCAGCCAGCAGCACAGGTAAGAGCAAACCCACCTGCAGTCAATAGCGCAGGTAAAAGTAAACTCACCTGTAGTCAACGGCACAGGTAAAAGTAAACTCACCTGTAGTCAGCAGCACAGGTAAAAGTAAACTCACCTGTAGTCAGCAGCACAGGTAAAAGTAAACTCACCTGTAGTCAGCAGCACAGGTAAAAGTAAACTCACCTGTAGTCAGCAGCACAGGTAAAAGTAAACTCACCTGTAGTCAGCAGCACAGGTAAAAGCAAACCTTTAGCAGTGAGTGGCTGTCATCAGATGGGTGGTTGTTGGGACATCAAAGGTCTTGGGGTCATCAGAGGTCATGGGGTCATCAGAGGTCATGGGGTCATCACGTCTCTCCTCAGCCCAGCAGAAGGACGTTCTCTCCGACAGCCTCCTGAAGTGGCTCTACGCCCGCTGGGGGGTCTACATCGAGGACTTCCGCTTCCAGCCGGAGGAGCCGACGGTGGAACCGGAGGAGCCGCTGAGCGCCAAGAGGTGGGAGGGGGGCGGGTCCGACCGGCGGGGCGACGCCCATCAGAACGCGACCCGAGTTAACACGCGTGTGTTTCTGTCCCACAGGCTGACGGAGAACATGAGACGCCTCAGTGAGTATTGAACAGGAAGTGTGTGTTTTGTTGAATTTAAATTGCCGGCGTGTGATTGGTCGGTTTGTCGTCGCGTTTCCAGAACGGGGATTCAAACCCGTGACCAACTTCATGAGGAACCTCTCCGCCCTGTCGCGCTGGTACTCCGTCTACACGTCCGCCATCGCCTTCATCGTGAGTCAGACGGAACCGGGTCGCCGACGGCCCCCCAGGGGTCACGTGTTCACTGTTCACACGTGTGTGTGTGTGTGTGTGTGTGTGTGTGTGTGTGTGTGTGTGTGTGCTCCACAGGTCTACATGTACGCCGCCTGGTACGGCTGGGTCATTCCCATGTTCCTCTTCCTCGCCCTCCTTCGCCTCTCCTTGAACTTCCTCATCGCCAGGTCAGTGGAAGCCCCGCCCACTCTCTCTGTCAGCCAATTATACAAGTAGAATTAGGATTGTTGTGTGTCTCAACTACAATTCCCATGATGCACTGCTGCCAGAGGCTGGAGGATCCAGTGGAGCATCGTTCCCGAGGTGTCCGAGCCGGTGGTGAGCGTCTCCTCCTCTTCCTCCTCTTCGTCACTTTGTTTCTGTCTGAACGTCAGAGCTGAGGGTCCCTGTGTTTCAGGAGCCCCCCAAGGAGGACCTGACGGTGTCGGAGAAGTTCCAGCTGGTTCTGGACGTGGCTCAGAAAGCCCAGGTGAGACGGAACCGACAGGCGGAGACGCCACGTCGGAGCCGGGTTTGATAACAGTTTGATGTTCGCCGCGTCCGCAGAATCTGTTCGGGAGGATGGCCAACATCCTGGAGAAGATCAAGAAGTGAGTGTGTTCACACACACACACACACACACGAGCGTAGAGAACAGACAGTCTCACACAATGCGTGTGTGTGTGTGTGTGTGTTTGCGTTCAGTCTGTTCATGTGGGTGGAGCCAGAGTTGACTCGGAAGCTCTACGTGGGTCTGCTGGTGGCCTTCGTCTCCTCCTGCCTGCTGCCGTACAAACTGCTGGGATTCATCATAGGTACACACACACACACACACACACACACACACACACACACACAGACACACACACAGACACACACACACACACACCTGTGCTCCTCCCCCAGGCGTTTACGCTGGAATCAAGTTCTTCATCATCGACTTCATCTTCAAAAGCTGTCCCAAGCTGCGGCGGCGCTACGACACGCCCTACATCATCTGGACCCGCCTCCCCACCGACCTGCAGCTGAAGGAGCGCAACAGCGCCACCATGAGCAGACGGGTCAGTAGAACCCCAAGTCGGTCGGCGCCGCGCTCTGATTGGTCCACAGGACGGTCCAGGATCTAACTGGTCCTGGATGAGTGTGTCTGATCTGAGGTGTGTGTGTGTGTCTCTCTCTCTCAGCTGTCTGAGTGTGAGCAGGTAGGACGCTGGTGTGTGTGTGTGTGTGTGTGTGTGTGTGTGTGTGTGTAGTAGTGGTCGTCCAATCAGCTGCTGTCGTTAGTGGTAGTCTCTGTAGACGTGGGACGTCCCACAACCAGTGTTCGGTCCAACAGTAGAACTGGAGCTAGTCTGCAGGCTAACGTTAGCAGTAGAACTAACATTAGCAGTTATGCTAACTTTAGCATAAGTGCTATCTTCTATGCTAATGTTAGCGGTTAGCATAGACAACCTGAAGGTTGTGACTCGACATGTCAAACAGCTGTGAACACGTCAGGACAGGTAAGTGTTTCTCTGCTGTTCTCCGTCTGTAACGTCTGCCCCTCCCCTTTCTGCCCCCCCCCCCACCCGTCAGGTTCCTGCCTCCGCGGGGCGGGGCAGCCTCGGGGCCGCTGCTCCTCTGGGCGCCGGCCGGGACGAAGACGGAGGACGAAGCTACAGCACCAAGAGAGGAGCTTTTCACGAAGTCTTCAACCTCCCAGAGAACGAGCCCCCCCTGACAGGTGGGAGGAGTTGCAGGCCACGCCCCCCCTCACAACTTCCTGTTTGCTTGTTTGGGTTTGTGAACCAATGGGCTGTCAGATTGTGGGGAAGGCGTGGTCTTTAAGTGTAGTGGGAACGTTCACAGATCACAAGGGGGAGGAGCAAGCAGAAGGGGGAGGAGCAAGAAGAAGCCTGGTTCGTGCTGATTGGCTAACGTTAGCTGGTGTGTGTGTGTGTGTCAGTGTGTGAGAACGGCTGGCGCTGCTGCCTCATCAACAGAGACAGGAAGACACCGACGGACTACATCCGTAACGGCGTCCTCTACGTCACTGAGCAGTAAGTCTCCGCCCCCATCGCGCCGCGTGACATCTGACCTTGAATGACCCCTGACCCTCATGTCCCATCAGCCATCTGTGCTTCGAGAGCTCCAGCTCCAGGTCCGGGTCCTCCAAGAGGAACAAAGTCATTAAGCTCAGCGACATCACCGACATCCAGAAGGTACGCCAGCCGACACGCCCCCGTCAGCAGGACGGCCAATCAGCTTCCAGCGTCTGCTTCACGTTTGTCCTCTTTGATTTTACAGTACAAAGTTCTGTCTGTGCTGCCTGGATCTGGGATGGGCATCTCCATAGCAACGCCATCCACGCAAAAGGTAACAGGTTCCATAGCAACACCATCCACCCAAAAAGGTTCCATAGCAACACCATCCATCCAAACAGGTTCCATAGCAACACCATCCATCCAAACAGGTTCCATAGCAACACAATCCATCCAAACAGGTTCCATAGCAACACCATCCAACCAAACGGGTTCCATAGCAACACAATCCATCCAAACAGGTTCCATAGCAACACAATCCATCCAAACAGGTTCCATAGCAACACAATCCATCCAAACAGGTTCCATAGCAACACCCTCCATCCAAACAGGTTCCATAGCAACACCCTCCATCCAAACAGGTTCCATAGCAACACCATCCACCCAAACAGGTTCCATAGCAACACCATCCACCCAAACAGGTTCCATAGCAACGCCATCCAAGCAAAAGGTAACAGGTAACACCACTGTGACATGACCCGTTGCTGTGACCCGTTGCCGTGACCTCCACGTCGAGGGTCGCCCCGGTAACACGTGCTGCTCCTGCGTTGCAGCCGATGGTGTTCGGAGCCATGATGCACAGAGACGAGGCCTTCGACGCCATCACCAGTCAGCACGCCAAGATCACCGCCATGGGCGTGGCCTCCGACCCGGACACGTAGTGACACGCCAGCGGGGGGCAGCCATCTTTAAACTGGACTGTTAACAGTAACTGGTCATTAGTTACTGGTTGATGTCAACCCAGCAGCAGATCAATATCTCAGTCCCCCCCCCCCACATGGTCTTCATGTCTTTACTGGGTCAGTGTTGGAGTGAAAAACAGCTTAAATCTGACCTCCTGACCCCCTGATCTTCTAATCTTCCTGTGATCAGGTGGTTGTGTCTTCATTGATCACATCATAATATTCCAGCGTGTATTGGTAATAAAGGTATTGATCGTGCGTTGAGGCGTTCTGTCCTCAGGACAGATCGGGTTCTGGTCCGACCGCTGCTTCTCTTCTCGTGGTTCTTCTTCTCTGGTTTCTAACGCCGTGGTGCCTCATGCTGTCCTGTTTTAATATTTTTACTTCCTGGTCTTGGTTTACATTTGTTTACATGTGTTTATTCTGAATTTTTTTCTGTTTATTCCTTATTTTCTAGTCGTCGTACGAACAACAATAAATCGCTGTTAAAAAGTCTTGAGTTTTTATTTAAGTAAAAATGTAACCCAAGTTCTGACTTTGCTGGATGTATTTTATGGTTTCTCAAAGTTTAAATCTGGATCCAGAATCAGGTTTACATATTTAACTTCAGTAACAATCCGTTCACCCTCTGATGATAAACACCACATTTAGACTCAGACATGACCAATCGAGCCACAGAGTGATTCTATGTAATGCAGTTGTTGACTTAGCATGTGCTGAGTCAGCTGTTTCATCATTTACATGTACAGCAGTGTCCTCAGCGTACGTCTGTAGATTAACATCAGATGATCAGCAACATCATAGAGACTGAATAATAAAGGTTACACACTTTAAATTGTAAGGGGAGACGCCCGACTCGGGGGTTGCATGCCCACTCACCATCGGCGGCACAGGATGAGTGGCGGACACGGGGGTAGTCGAAGCTGGAATGGATGAGCGGTCCAGTACTGCGTTCGCCCATATGTGCATCGCAAAATATCCCAATAAACTGCAATACAAACTCACTGGAGTCTGCAAGCCACCGTTTGGAGAGCACAGGTGGCTTCTATCAGCTGTTATTGCCCTACTAGGCAGGTACGACCAGGTGAAGCGTTGATTGCCCTACCAGGTGGGTATGTCCAGGTGAAGCAGCAGGGGGTAACAATAATAGTCCAAAATGCACTCCAGAAAACACGTCCCAGACTTTGTCTGCTTTGTCCTCAGTGCAGGTTTTAGTTGGTGTGTTCTGTGGTGTGGTAAACCTCAGGACTGTTGTAAAAATACTGTATATATTAATATCTGCATTCATGTCATAAAAAGAGTTTAAATAAGTTTTACGTGGCCCACGGACCGTAGTTTGCCCGTACCTGCATTAGCGTTAGGGTTAGGATAAGGGTTAGGGGTTAGTGTTAGCAGTTAGGGTTAGGGGTTAAGGGGTTAGTGTTAGGGGATTAATGGTTAGGGGTTAGGGTTAGTGGGATAAGGGTAAGGGGTTAGTGTTAGGGTTAGGGGGTTAAGGGTTTGGGATTGGGGATTTAGGGTTAGGAAGTTAGGGTTAGGGGTTAGGGGGTTTAAGGTTAGGGTTAGGGGGTTAGGGGTTATAGGTTAGTCTGAACGTAGCCGGTTACTCCGGAGGCACAGGTGAACACCAATTAGGCTGTGTGTTGTTTTTTACAGGAAGTCTGTGTTGAACATGAAGATCACTAAAATAAGATCCAAACATAATCCTGCACCTGAAACCCTAACCCTAAATCTGACCCTAACCCCCCCACCCCTGAACCCTGACGCCTCTTCACAGGTGCAGGTTGCTGAAAAGATACAGAAGTCGTTCCAAACTGTTCAATGACAAGAAATACAACTCAAACTCAAACCACTTTATTCAACAGTTGAAAGACTTGATGTGCAATTGCGTGTATATTATGTGTATATTACATGTATATTACATTTATATTATGTGTGCGTGTGTGATTGTGTGAGATTCAGTCGAAGGGGAGTCTGTAGATCAGTCGTCTGCAGCTAGAACTGCTGACAGGGATTTTATGGAGGTGTTTACAGTTGTTACCATCAGGACGGTTTATGACTGTCAGGAACAACGTTCTTTATCTGTTCTACATTCCTGTATTTGGGCTGAAGCTCTTTAGACAAAACAACAACCAACAATCATTAACCTCCAACACTGGACTGGGACGCTTCTGATGGCGCTCGTCCTCTTTCAGGCTCACAACATTTGGTTCCTGTTCAGGGTTCCTTCTTCAAACTCTTCATGATGGATGTCAGATGATGGACGAAGCTTCAGATCGAGGTTCTCGTGAATTCTGTCCATCCTGCTCCTACCTGACAAGAGGTCTTCAGTCACACTACACAAATTATTAACATCAAAATGGACATAAATTAACTAGCATGAACTCAGAGGGACACTTGCATTTAGTGCCCTTTGTAAATCTGGGCGTTCCTCCCTGGAACTGGCGACTGATGACTTGATGACTCATCAGTCAGGTTTGTTCTGGCTGTCCCTCACAGGCTAACGGTCAACGCCTCGTCGTTCTCCGAATCCTCCTCTCGGTCGTCCATCTTCACCCCGAGTCCACTGTCGTGGTCTGCGTCGTTGAAGGCGACTCTGGGGGTTCTCCTCTGCAGGCTGTCCTCTTCGTCCTCATCTCTGCTGCTGGACGGCTGCTCCTCCTCTTCCTCGCTGTCGTTATCCGTGCTGTTGGGGATGATGAGCACCTCCTCCTTGGCATCAGGGTCGATGTCTTCCTTGAACCAGACGGACTTGTAGCCCTCGTCCACGCGTCTCTCCTTGGTGAGGATGGAAGGCTTCGCCTCCTTGAAGCCTTCGGATGTGTCCGATCCCGCCTGGCTGCCGTCGTCCCGCAGGGGGACGTTCTGCAGGGGTTCTGAGGACGCGGTTCTGGACTCCAGCTGCAGACGGTCCCCTCCTGCCTTCAGTGGTTGAGGACCACCGATAATGCCTCCATCATCATCATCATCATCATCTCTCTGGAAGGCGTCGTTGGTGTACTGGATGACGTCCTTCTGACCCGAGGACCCCTGTCCCAGCTGCAGATAGAGACACAAAACAGCTTAAGAAGCTCACTTGCTTTATGGCCATTGACTCTCCAGAAGCTGCTAAACTCAATTAGATCTGTCTCTAAGAGAACCAGAAGTTTATTCTGACATCCTGGTCAGAGTTTAGTTAGCAGAAGCAGCAGTAGAAGTTACGTAAACCAGATAGACCTAAGTCTGAACACCTGAACGTAGAACATCTGGGTTCATCCACTGGGGAGCATCAATCTGCTGACCGCATCTAAATTTACAAGTCAACGTAAAATCATGTCACCAGAAAGCAACTCAATATCTGGAAGACGGCAATTTTTGCATAAACCGACTGAACTCCAAACCAACCCAAACCAGAAAGTAATCAGAACCAAGTGTGAGACGCCAGAAAACATTTCTCTACTTCCTGGTTGTGTAATAATTCAGCCACTTATCTTCTTATGCAGAAATAAACCTTTCAGAACCCGACCTGTGTCCGTCTCAGGACTCTGGTTCAGTTTTCAGACTCTTTGTTAACTTACTTCAGACTGATTCAGTCAGATACACTCTGAGACCCAACATCCACACACACTGATGAACACAACACAGCTCTTCTGACATGACCCAGGATGGAGTGTCACTGTCCAATCACAACCATCCAATCATAACCGTCCAATCACAACTTATGATCCTAGAGTTAGTCTCTACGTTTTTTGAGACAGACCAAACAATTCAACACATTAAGAGCAAGGAAAGGCAAAGACGTCAGTTTCTAAGCTTCCAATCTCTAGCAAGCAAAAACACAAGGGCATAAAAACTAATCTGGAGACAGAAACCACCAAGTGCAACTTCAGACAAGACACAGAACAGATGGGTGAGGAATCTATCAGGCAGAGAACTCACCCAATCAGAGAAGGACGTCCTCTAAGGAGGATTGAACTTTGCTGTCACCCCAGAGCAATTACCTGTTGTGGACTTCATTATGGCCACAGAGTCTGCCATCAAGATGAACAACCTATCCTCAACAGAAGCAGAGGGATTAAGACTAAAGGTAACACCAGCCATTTCTGAAGCTAAGGTCCCCCCTTTCACCCTCTCCACCCAAGAAAGGAAGGCAGTGATGATACTCAGTAAGGACCAGAATATCACCATCCTTCCAGCAGACAAAGGAAGACCTATGGTAATTCTGAAAACGACAGATTAACACGCCAAGGTTACGTCTCTACTCAGCGACAGCAACACCTACGAGACCCTGAAGCGCGACCCAACCAGCAGCTACCAACAGAAGGTGTGCACTGAAACTATAAATCGCCTGCTATACTATCGCCTGTACCCTGGGGAAGCCATTCCATTGCATATATGGCCTCCCAAAAATTAATAAAAAAGAAGCCCCCCTCAGACAGCATCAACTCAGTCACATATAACACAACCGCCCAATCACAACTGTCCAGTCGCAACCACCCAATTACACCGTCCAATCACATGAGCTTACTGCGCTTCGGAACTTGTTGGTTTCATAGATTTTTGTCCAATTTGCTTTCCCACGCTGCAAATAAAGGAGGAGGAGGCCAATGACTGCCAGACTGATGAACAACAGGATGCCCAGAGTCGCGCCGAGGGCCGCCATGTCCGCCGATCGGTAACCACCTGGTGGGATGATTGCTGCAAGGAAGAGGTCAGAAAGCACAGAAAATCACCAAAAGACTGCTGACTCCTCAACAGAAGTCTTGGTAAACTAGTAGTAGATTATTGATCTGGATGATAACCTGGATGATAATCTGGATGAGTCTTTACACTGATGCTGAACCAGCAGAAGTAGGACAGGACTCATAGAGACTATCGGAAGTTTAGCCTCAGATTGAAAATAAATCAAGCTAACTAATGTAATGTCCGCTGTGTCATGTTTCTTCTGACCAACACTGACAACAATGATCAAGATCCACCAAAAAGAGAAAACCACATTCAAAAGTAAGGTAATGAGCAACAATGCTAACAATTCAGGTGCTAGCTGAAGCTAATCACCTATCAGGTATCATTAAAGGCTGTTGGTCTTCAACTGTTACCTGAAAGCTTAGCCTGATTTCACTCTCGGGACTCACCTGCTGTACTGCCAGTAGAGACACTTCCTTCACTGGTCAGACTGGGAGGAGCCGCTGATGTCACAGAGTCACTACTGGTGATGTCATTGGTTGTGCTGGGAGTGCCTGTTGAGACGCTGCTGTCAGTGACAGTAACCATGGTGATGGTGCTGTCTCCGGTGGTGCTGGGACTGGTGGGTGAGGTGCTACTGTCGGTGACAGTAACCGTGGTGATGCTACTGTCTCCGGTGGTGCTGGGACTGGTGGGTGAAGCGCTACTGTCGGTGACAGTAACCGTGGTGACGCTACTGTCTCCGGTGGTGCTGGGACTGGTGGGTGAGGCGCTACTGTCGGTGACAGTAACCGTGGTGATGCTACTGTCTCCGGTGGTGCTGGGACTGGTGGGTGAGGCGCTACTGTCGGTGGACGTACTTGCCCTGGTGGTCTCACTGTGGGCTGTAGTGCTCAGAGATACTGTGGTGCTGGGACCTGGAGGAGAGCGCAATCTTAGGAATTCTTGCTGCCTGACAGGTACTCAGACTGCTGAAAATACCGGGAGTAAAAATGATGAAGAATGGCAGTCATGGACGACGGCGAGATGACAACCATGTCGTTAACGGTGGCAACAAGGACAACTGACAGAACTGAAATGAAGCATGGATGTTCCATCTGAGGCAGGATCCTGGTTCCTCGTGGTCAAACACTACACTGGTCCATTCTGCTGCTAAGGCGGGTAGGGGGAGTAGGAGAGGATGCCAAGGGACCCAACAGATGTTGTGCTATGCCTATGGAGGGCCACAGCAGTCCTGACATGGAGCTGGGTCCTCTGAATGGGGTACAAGGGTGATTAATGGACCCCTCTAGTAGGCGCTCAGAGTCTCACTTTTATCCAGTAACGTGGACAACTGGAAGTCTTGGTGTCAAAATTGTTGTGGTTTGGGTTTCTGTGGCGGTTTTTGTGTTTTCCCTTTTTCTCCTTGCAGGACCTGCAGGGCTTGTGAGTGGAGGAGGGGTGGACAATGAGGCACACCAGGTTCCACTCAACAATCATCAACCTCACTATAAAGCTGGTCTTGACTCTCACTACAGTGCCAGATAATTCTGTCTTGTTTGGTAGCACAATCCCAGAGAATCTGCATTCTCGAGTACCTCTTGTTTCCAGTGAGCAGCTGAACTAATTCTTATTTTTTCTTATTGGTGGTAGTTCAGTGCCTCATTGCCTCCTGTTCCTGGAGCACCAGCCTCCTACCACCACCAGGCTACCTGCTACGGGGTTTTTTTTGTGTTCCTGCACATTCCTTAGTAAATAAACTCTCTGTACTTTTATCCGCCTGTCTCCTGCAATTTGGGTCCACATCAGTCTTCAGGCAGCCCTAACAAAAATGAGGCACTCTGAAACTTTGAAAAGGTAAGGACACGGGTTGGACCTAACCCAACCCTGCGGTTCTACTGTTAGATGGACAGACCCACCATTAGATGGATAGATCTACCATTAGATGGATAGATCTACCTTCAGATGGATAGATCCACCATTAGATGGATAGATCTTCTGTTGGACAGATCTGTTGATCGGTCTCTTGATGTGGCTGACAGCTCTCATGGATGTTCAGGTGTTCAGGAGGCATGTCTCACCTGGCATCACCTCCACAGACAGCTGGGCTGTTGCTGATTGCTGGTTAGATGTGTCCACCGCCAGAACCTGAGGTCCAGAGATCAGGGTGAATGTTTGACACAAAAATTTCATTGTTTGACTTGTAGTGGCTTTAGATACTCACTTTCAATGCTAGTATGCCCTCTGGGCGCTCCTCTGTCATGAACAAATAGTTGCTGACGATGGAGAAGTCGCTGTTGCCCTCAAGGAGGTATGTGATGTGAGGATTCAGACCCTGTTTTCAGAAACGACCAGCTTAGCGTTCACAGTAAGCAGACCGAGACCTCTCGTTCCATAGCTCATTTCAAGTCTTGCGGTGAAAGTCATACATAAATAGATACTGAGCAAACTGGAAATAATCCCGGGTCAGCCAGCCATGTGGTTGTTCCTTCACATGTACGCACTGTTGTCCAGGGAGCTCCATCACATTCTAGCTGATGGGACATACAAACAGGCTTTGGAGATTGTAAGTCTGGAACCAGTGTTTTACCCCGGTAGCAGCATAGTCCTCGTCTGTGGCGACAATCAGCAGCGGCTCGTCCTTGTTCTTCGCGTCCACCGCCTTGACGCCAACTCCGGTGATGAGGGCTTCGTACAGTCTTTTCTGAAAGCGTGGAGGGTGGCGACTCCTCCTCTGGACACTGATTATGACAGTCGTGGTGGCGAACTGGTAAGAGTTCACCCTCTGAGCAGCCTGGGAGAGATTCAAACAGAGCTGAAGGCAAGAAGCAGGGCTAGAACCAGGATCTAGAATATAACTAGTCAAACCACAAAACAATCAAACTGTCTTTTTTTCAGTAATAGCCAATTTTGCATTTGATGATTTTTCTGCAACTTTTTCTCTGTCATTGATAGATGCTTGTTCTTTAGACTTAATCTGAATTGAGGAACATGAAGATGCAGATATTCTGAGGATTTGGTTGTAGCGTTTTGACCCATCCGAGACCAAGAACCCATGTTTTTCCCTTACCACCACCGTCAGAACAATTGTCTGCGTCACGTTGGTGGCTTTCTGCATGGTGATGTTCCCCGTGTCGGGGTTGATCAGAAACAGGCCGTCCTCATTTCCTGAAACACAGACAGACCTGTTTCACCTGTGGACTCCAGCCAGACTACAACAATACTGTAGTTCTTGACCGTTCTGACTGCTCACCGCTCAGAAATGAATAAATGATGTCAGCGTTTATTCCAGAGTCTCCATCAATGGCGTAAAGTGGCCCCGGCTCAAGCGGTAGAACACCAGGCTGCAGAGGAGAACACGCTGATCACTGATTGGTCTGACGAACACTGGGCATTCTAGATTTATGGTGTTGCACCTCTATTTCGTCGACAAAAATGTTGACAGTATAGCCGGAGTTTTGGCACACCAAGACTCCAGCGATCTC
This sequence comes from Antennarius striatus, assembly GCF_040054535.1. Classification (NCBI taxonomy): domain Eukaryota; kingdom Metazoa; phylum Chordata; class Actinopteri; order Lophiiformes; family Antennariidae; genus Antennarius; species Antennarius striatus. Next base: position 25,574,436 of record NC_090779.1, on the reverse strand, counting down.
GTGCTTTGTGCAGGGCTGGAACCATGGTGGCCTGTTGTCCACGTCTGTGATGCTGACCAGGATGGTGGTGGAGGCGGTGAATGAGATCTCACTACTGGGTGCATCGAAGGCTGTGTCCTGACGGATAACATGATCATCTGAACATGGTTATTCTGGAACAACGTACAGTACAGTACACACAAGAGAGACAGCTAGAGGGTTAGGGACCTTGACTGAAACTAGTCTGAAACTAGTCAAGAGTCCACAATCTAAAAGACATGGAAAAAGACCAGACTGGCCCCTACTGGGTATTTGATGACCCAGTTTGGAAAGACCTAGCCCAAGGAATGAGGTTTTGGTGGTGATCTGGATCATGATTGTTTTCTTTGTCATTGTTTCACAGGGACAAATATTAGATTTGTGTAAGTAGGTCAGCGGACAATGCCTACGACACAAAAATTACATGATGACATACTCATAAGACCTACCAACCATCACAGTATAACACAGAGTATAACAATAACAATAGCAGTTAATAACTTTTCATCTAATGGTGACATAAATATTTACAGAACGACCAGGAGTCTTGTTTTAGCTCTTTATGTACAAAGACTGGGGGGAGCTGTTGAGTCTGGAGGGTAATTCAGGTCGGGGCGGATAGTTTCTGGCCATCAGAAACAATGGCATCACTGAGTTGGATGTGTTCCAGATCAGCTGTCAGGACAACTCACCTGTGCGAACAATATCAGTTCCACCTGTTTCACTTTTTCGTATTCAGGAGGTGTCTGAACCAGGAGTGTTGGGTTGTTGAGTGTTAACATCTTAAAGCCACTCTGCAAACATCAAGTAAGACACTGGTCAGATCCTTCTCGTGGCTGAGCAGACCTCCCCTGCTAGAGCAAGGCTAGGCTATAACACACCCAAGTCAATCCACCTCTGGGGAGGAGACAAAGATGAGAGGACTGACAGCAGAAAGATGGTTGGTCTTACAGATTCCGGCGTCAGTGTGTAGAAACGCTGGGGCGAGTCTCTGTCTTCGGCAATGTATTGACCGATGACTGTGTTTTCAGGAGACATCTGAAACAAAAGGCTTCAGTCACTGTGATGTAGTCGTAATAGAAAGCACAGCCTTTAACACTTCACTGGATGATGTGACGGATCAACCAGGTACAACCCTGTGTCATAACCTGGAAGGGACTCAAGCTACTGTGGCAAAAGTATAAGCAATCTAGAGAGTGGGGGTCAAGAACAAATCTGCCAGGGGAAGGATCTCTCTGAGCAGGCAGTGTGGGGCTGGACTTTCTCATAAAAAATAATACACTCATTCATTTATATTTAAAGTTTTCAGTTTCTTACCATAATAATGACACTTGGAGAAGCTATGTCAGGGATCACACAACACAACCAGGAAGTGTAGAAACCACAAAAATCAGACCTCCGAGCTGTCTACCCCAACAGATTACGCCCCGGTATGAGTAATTCAATAAATATAAAATAAATTAAGCTGCTTGAGATAAAACTGGATATCAAAATCATATAGGCAACGTTATATCATTGTAGGGGTAAAACTATGCATGAAAGCCTTGGTTATACTCATGACAGTCTTACCTCACTGACATTGGCATGGTAGAGGTTCTGTCCAAAGACTGGAGGATTGTCATTCACATCATCAATTACAATGAAAAAACCATGGTTACTCTGAAAAGAAAGACAGTGTTTGTGGAAAACAAAGTATATTAATAAAGTAATTATTTTAAATAAGAGGCATTTGTAGAAGATAAATGGCTCTAAAATATTGATAATGTGAAAAAAATCAAAACCAAAGTTCTAACATGGATCTTTAAGCTCATCTCTGTATAGAAGAAATATAATATGGGTTAGACCTGTTCAAAACAGGGGTAGAGTTAGGGGTATGGTTAGCGGTAGAGTTAGGGATAGGGTTATGGTGAACCTTAACCCTGGCCCATTGCCCTGCCCCAACTCTATTACACTGTCTTTTGAGCAGATGACATAAGTCTCAGGGAGGTCTTACCTCATTATCGCCTAGAGTACAGACAATTGAAACGGGGTAATTGTCTTTAGTCTGAAAACACAACACATGTTCTGCTCAGCACTGGGTCAGCGGACATGTGATTTTGGATCAGGTTGGTCCTATCAGACACGATGGGACTGTACCTCATAATCAAAAACTATTGCCGCTGTCAGCTGGTGTTCCTCAATCTTGAAGGGGTAGTTGGGGTCATCTTGGGGAGGGTTGAAGGTGATGTTCACGTCTGGCTGGGTTGGTAGAAGGTCTACAATAACAGCACCTATCGTGTTGTTTTCTGGAAATTTCACAAGAGTTTCTGAAAAATTGCAGTCTGTGGGGAGAGAAGAAGAACGCAATAGTAACCGTTAAAGAGAGAACCCTTGCCCGCATGGACTGACCCAACCTCTGGAAGTGACCCTGGTGAGTCTGTGAAGATTGTTCACTATTGGTGCACTCATTCATTCATCCCCCTCGCCACAGGTTTTTAATGGACTTCAGACTGAGGCTTAATGCACACCTACGATTGTCAGAGGAGCAACACTGAACACTTTGACATGTACAGAACCTGATATGGTCATGTTGAGTCTGTGTCCTTCTATGCCGTCGACTGGAGTGTTGGTGTCGCGTTCTCTGTCCTGCTGGCTTTCCCGCCGATCACCCCACCTCCATGATGCCATTGGACCAGCCTGGTCTTGTTGCCCCAGCCTTGGCATTCTGATATTATTTTCTCCCGTGCATATAGAGGTGGACTACTTTGATCAGGGATGGTGTTCGCCATTATGTTTCCCCCACTAATGATTTATGGTCTCACTTGAGTCACCCCCAGGTGTTGTTTTTTGTCAGTGAGTCCTAGAGGTACTAGTGTACTCTAGTACTCTAGTACCTCACATCACAAGGTACTTGGGTCATATAGTATTGTACGTTAACTCTGACTGGGACTCAAATTCATGGTTCCAAAGGCAACAACACAAGTACGGGTACAAAATACAGTCTGGTTCCTCTGGCAAGTTAGTGATCTCATGTTCATTAATCAGTAATCAATAGAAGGGATTCTTATTTGTAAAACAAGCTAGATTTTAAATAGATTATTCTGAATCAGTCCTCAATCTCCAAACGTCACTCTCCACGGTGTTGTCATGTGTCAAACAGGAGCTCTTTCTCGAATTTTATACCACCAGGACATGATTTAATCCACACGCCGTGTGTCCTTAGAACTGGTCTTCCTGACTAGTTAACTTTGACCATACCAGAAATGAATCAAGCAGTTTTCTGTACTCACAGGGCGAACCCATAGCGGATGTTTGGAGGATGACGAAGAGCAGAGCGCTGACAGAAATCCTCACATGAATCCCGTCCATGTCTCCATTCGTTCCGTCTCGACTAGTCCTGCTCGTTCTCCAGTCGCTGATTATCTACATGACTTTATGGCCGCAGTGGACTTTACCCATCATAAATGACAAACTCAGCTGTTTGCCGAGAAATCATATAAGATATAAAATTGTCTTGTATTTTCTTGTGAGGAGTTTGAATTCAGACGTGATTATCACCTGTCAGTATAAACCATTCATTATGTCTTCTAGGTTGATGTTTTTCAAAGTGTCCTGGTTTCCATTTATGGTTGGCAGCAGTCAAACAAACACAACACATGAACGAGGAAATAAACTGAATGAACGTCATGAACACACCCTTCGGCTTTTACAGGTGTCAGATGTCCAACTTGAGTTGGTCCCTCTGGACGCCCAGTAAGGATCCATCTCTTCACTGTGGCCTCATCTCGTCATGAGTTCCATTTACGTCTGCTAGGAACAAGCATTGGACACCCCCAGCAACTACAACACTATCGCATTAAAATAACCATTTTATCCTGGGTCTAGTCCAGGGGTGGGCAAATGTTGTGACTGGTGGGCCACCCACAGTTCTAGAATGACAGGTGGTCCAGCTGAGGAGCAGATGATGGAGGGTTCATTTGTTCTACTACCTTTATATAAAGGTTTAACAGGCAGCAAAGCAAAGACATGTAAGGATTATGGTAGAAATTATTTTACGACTATATTTATTTCATGAAATTTATTGTAGAGTTTAAACAAATTTGGTGGGCCAGATTACAAAGCGCAATGGGCCGTACAAGGCCCTCGGGCTGGAGTTTGCCCATACCTGAACTAGCCTCAACAGCTACCATCACATGACTTTTTGACATCCTGATTGTATTTTGACTTGTTCTGTCAGAAGCAGACTTGCTTTAAAATTATTGAAGGTATTGACAGTTTTTGCTGAGCCTCAGAACTTCTACCGGGACGTCTGTCAGAACCAGAGTCTCTGAGACGAAATATCAACAGATAGAACCCTTCTTAAGGGAGCACCCAGAACACAGGGACCATTCAGTCAAGAATTGTGGGAAATGCCCTGAAGTCCATCAAGAGCTTCTGAGATGAAGATATAAACCCAAGAGATGACCCAATAAAGATTCATTGTGATTGGACCAATAATGTCAAGATGTCCAGTTAATATCATCATCATCATCATCATCATCATCATCATCATCATCATCATCATCATCATCATCATCATCATTATCAAACTAAATGGACTGTTTGAATGGAAACAGGAAACACAAAATACTGTTTTCAGTCAAGTGGTCATAAAATTTTTAATAAGAAAGAACTCTGTTTTCAGAACATCAGCATCTCTCTGTCTCTACAGGTTGGTAGGCCAGGCGTTGTAGACCGATGGACACATGTACTGGCTCAGCAGGAGGTTCACCCTCTCCGTGTCTGCTCACACCCCACTGTGGACAAAACACAGTCACACGTCAGTCTGGTGGGCCGAGTGGAATCAGAAACTTCCTGCTGAGGACCACCACTTGTGTGACAGATTAGATGGATAGATCTACCATTAGATGGATAGATCTACCTTTAGATGGATAGATCTACCTTCAGATGGATAGATCCACCATTAGATGGATAGATCTTCTGTTGGACAGATCTGTTGATCGGTCTCTTGATGTGGCTGACAGCTCTCATGGATGTTCAGGTGTTCAGGAGGCATGTCTCACCTGGCATCACCTCCACAGACAGCTGGGCTGTAGCTGATTGCTGGTTAGATGTGTCCACCGCCAAAACCTGAGGTCCAGAGATCAGGGTGAATGCTTGATACAAAAATTTCATTGTTTGACTTGTAGTGGCTTTAGATACTCACTTTCAATGCTAGTATGCCCTCTGGGCGCTCCTCTGTCATGAACAAATAGTTGCTGACGATGAAGAAGTCGCTGTTGCCCTCAAGGAGGTATGTGATGTGAGGATTCAGACCCTGTTTTCAGAAACGACCAGCTTAGCGTTCACAGTAAGCAGACCGAGACCTCTCGTTCCATAGCTCATTAACAAGTCTTACGGTGAAAGCCATAAATAAATAGATACTGAGCAAACTGGAAATAATCCCGGGTCAGCCAGCCATGTGGTTGTTCCTTCACATGTACGCACTGTTGTCCAGGGAGCTCCATCACATTCTAGCTGATGGGACATACAAACAGGCTTTGGAGATTGTAAGTCTGGAACCAGTGTTTTACCCCGGTAGCAGCATAGTCCTCGTCTGTGGCGACAATCAGCAGCGGCTCGTCCTTGTTCTTCGCGTCCACCGCCTTGACGCCAACTCCGGTGATGAGGGCTTCGTACAGTCTTTTCTGAAAGCGTGGAGGGTGGCGACTCCTCCTCTGGACACTGATTATGACAGTCGTGGTGGCGAACTGGTAAGAGTTCACCCTCTGAGCAGCCTGGGAGAGATTCAAACAGAGCTGAAGGCAAGAAGCAGGGCTAGAACCAGGATCTAGAATATAACTAGTCAAACCACAAAACAATCAAACTGTCTTTTTTTCAGTAATAGCCAATTTTGCATTTGATGATTTTTCTGCAACTTTTTCTCTGTCATTGATAGATGCTTGTTCTTTAGACTTAATCTGAATTGAGGAACATGAAGATGCAGATATTCTGAGGATTTGGTTGTAGCGTTTTGACCCATCCGAGACCAAGAACCCATGTTTTTCCCTTACCACCACCGTCAGAACAATTGTCTGCGTCACGTTGGTGGCTTTCTGCATGGTGATGTTCCCCGTGTCGGGGTTGATCAGAAACAGGCCGTCCTCATTTCCTGAAACACAGACAGACCTGTTTCACCTGTGGACTCCAGCCAGACTACAACAATACTGTAGTTCTTGACCGTTCTGACTGCTCACCGCTCAGAAATGAATAAATGATGTCAGCGTTTATTCCAGAGTCTCCATCAATGGCGTAAAGTGGCCCCGGCTCAAGCGGTAGAACACCAGGCTGCAGAGGAGAACACGCTGATCACTGATTGGTCTGACGAACACTGGGCATTCTAGATTTATGGTGTTGCACCTCTATTTCGTCGACAAAAATGTTGACAGTATAGCCGGAGTTTTGGCACACCAAGACTCCAGCGATCTCGTGCTTTGTGCAGGGCTGGAACCATGGTGGCCTGTTGTCCACGTCTGTGATGCTGACCAGGATGGTGGTGGAGGCGGTGAATGAGATCTCACTACTGGGTGCATCGAAGGCTGTGTCCTGACGGATAACATGATCATCTGAACATGGTTATTCTGGAACAACGTACAGTACAGTACACACAAGAGAGACAGCTAGAGGGTTAGGGACCTTGACTGAAACTAGTCTGAAACTAGTCAAGAGTCCACAATCTAAAAGACATGGAAAAAGACCAGACTGGCCCCTACTGGGTATTTGATGACCCAGTTTGGAAAGACCTAGCCCAAGGAATGAGGTTTTGGTGGTGAGCTGGATCATGATTGTTTTCTTTATCATTGTTTCACAGGGACAAATATTAGATTTGTGCTAGTAGGTCAGCGGACAATGCCTACGACACAGAAATTACATGATGACATACTCATAAGACCTACCATCAGAGTCCGATCTGGATCCATGGTTCAGATCTGGAGATCCTCACTGATTACATTTTATAGTGGTCACAATAATAGATCACAAATAACAATAGAAGTTAATAACTGTTCATCTAATGGTGACATATTTACAGAATGACCAGAGTCCTGTACCATAAAGCTTGATTAACCTAGCCGGTACCATAAAGCCGGCTATCAACTCACTAATTCAATCAGGGGTTGTCAACTCTAGATCTGTGCGCTCACATAAAAAGGGCGGAGGTTGCTGCATGCGACCAATCGCAAACATGCAACAAAAACTAGCCCGAGCCGCATATTTCACAACGGAGGAGCAAACAATAATAATTAATAAATACGATCAATACAAATCAACCCAGAGCGTCCAGAACACAGGGACCATTCAGTCAAGAATTGTGGGAAATGCCCTGACGTACGTCAAGAGCTTCTGAGATGAAGATATAAACCCAAGAGATGACCCAATAAAGATTCATTGATTCGACGAATAATGTTAAGATGTCCAGTTAATATCATCATCATCATCAACATCATCATCAAAGTAAGTGGACTGTTTGAATGGAAACAGGAAACACAAAACACTGTTTTCAGTCAAGTGGTCATAAAATTTTTAATAAGAAAGAACTCTGTTTTCAGAACATCAGCATCTCTCTGTCTCTACAGGTCGGTAGGCCAGGCGTTGTAGACCGATGGACACATGTACTGGCTCAGCAGCAGGTTCACCCTCTCCGTGTCTGCTCCCTCCCCACTGTGGACAAAACACAGTCACATGTCAGTCTGGTGGGCCGAGTGGAATCAGACACTTCCTGCTGACACACCTCTTCTTCACGCCCTGCATCCGGCGCAGGAGTGCGCAGATGGAGCTGTGTTTGGCTTTGGACCGTAGGAACTCTGAGTATCTGTTGGAGAACTCCAGGTCTCCCAGCTGTCTCCTGCGGTCCAGACCTGCAGCCAGCAGCTGTCTGAAACAGAGACATCAAGCATCACTAGGTTCTGTCCACCTGGTCCCGTCTGGCCATCAGTCTCGTGTGGTTCTGGTCTAGCCTGAGGTGACATGTGGTCAAGATAACTCATTCGTGTCCATGAGGGGAAAAGCTTCAGGTGTCCACTCACTTGAGTCGCGCCTCCAGCAGGGCGTCTCCGGACATCGTCCTCGACAGAGACCGCGAAACGTCCAGGAGTCTGATGGGAGTCAGGAAACCATCCACCTCGCCTTCATCCCTGTGGTCACATGACACAAGCCACACAAAAGTAAAGAACAGGAAGTATGTGATCCAAGTAGATCTGACCATTAATGGCGCGGTGTTGGGTTTTATTATAGTCTCTCTGTAGTTGGGGAGGCTGAAGATGAACGTACCTGACAGGAAGTGAGGCGGTGACTTGGAGGACGGCCAACATCAGGAACACCTGAGCCACACTGACCGACAGCATTGTGACGATGACGATGATGATGATGAAGATGATGTGTTCCTGAGGAGACAGGTGTTATTGACAATAACTGCGTGTGTAGCTGTCCACATACTTACGGACATTAATTCTAGATTGAGAACATCCTCATTAAGTGGTCTTCGTTAGGACATTGATGATATGAGAAGCTCATCAGTGGTAACTAACCTGTTAGCTATGCTAGTCTGCATACTGACCAGCAGATAACAATGACCAACACACAAACCAGTTCAATGTGAAGACAAACGAAGAGCAAACGTGAGGTGGAAAACCGATTCTGACCTTCTGGAGACCTTGAAGGGAAGGTGATGAACAGCGTGTGGAGAGTCTCACGTTTGCTGATCCTGCTGGAAACCGGATTGCTGGACTGGGCAGATTGGTGGTCAGGGTCCAGACCCTCTCCTTTATGTACCCCTCTGGTATCGACCCCAGCACCATCTCCCGTTGGTTTTATGGGTCTGATTATTTACTGTGTCAACAAGTCTGGTCTAGTTTTCCAGCAGCGATTTGATGGCTTCCTGAGAGCTTCAGGACATGATTGGAGCTGACCTCCTTAATGAGTTCTAATCACCTGTGAGAGCTGCATGTTGTTTGTTCACAGAATATTGATCCATACATATTTGTCTTTTATTAGCTATCAATGCTTGTGTTTACTCTGACAACAGGGTTAAATAAAACTCCTCTTCGTCATTTGTTTTTCCACCTTTCTCACGGCAACAGCTTCAGGTCATTCATGTCTGAAGTGACATCTGTTAGCGTTATCGTTAGTGTTAGCATCGATCTGTGGCAGGTACATGATGTGGAAATGCAGCTGATCACCTAAGTTAGGCGATGCTTTTCTGCAGATTCGTCAGGCAACAGTTTGAAAAGACACAAACTAGGACGCAAGAAAGAAGGAAGATGCTCACAGAGTTCACTTATCGACTTAGTTATTCACTACACAAGTAAGAAAAGAGACTTCAACCATGGATGGCATGTGGAACCGTTAGTCAGCCACGTCAGTGAGAGTCTGAGTGGAACGGTGTGTTTGTGTGATGTATGGGGCAAAAGAAAAAACAAAACCACATCAACCAAAACTCAAACCAACCCACTCCTATCCAATCCCAAACTAACCCACACCAAAACCCACATCTACCCAAGCCCAGACCCAAACCAAGCTCAAACCCACTCTAAGGCAAACTCACATCACCCAAACCAACCCAGATCCACATCAACCCAAACCAATCCAAACCCAAAAGAACCACACCCACCCAAGCCAAATGCAGACTAACAAACACCCACAACAACCAAAATCAGAATCCAAACCCAAACCCACATCAACCCAAAAAAAACCCCAAACCCACATCAAACCAAACCAAACCAAAGCCCAAACCAATCCAAACCCAAACCAACCCACTCCTATCCAATCCCAAACTAACCCACACCTAAACACACACCAACCCAAATCCAAACCCACATCCAGCCAAATCAACCCAAACCCAGACCAACCCAAACATCTGAAGTGCCACATGCATTGTTTGGTCAAACGGTTCAGAGCTCACCCAATGACACTCATCTGTTTGAACACTTGGGTGCGTTATTCTCTATAAACAAAAAATGGACCCAAAACGACGTTTCCCCACCGGTTCTGTTCGATTCTGTAGGCCTGTCTGAATTGAGATCATTGCTCTTTGGCTTCTGGTCAGAAACCTTTTTTTTGCTTGGGACCACTTCACTTTGGTTTCTGCTAATAACCTAATAATATTGTACAATATTAACTATAGTAAAGGGGAGATGGAAAAAAAGGGGGCTGGGGGCAGCACATTTAAGAATCTAAGTCATGGAGGAAAATCCATTAATTATTTGACTTATTAGCACATATCACAAACAACATGCTTACGGCTGTCAGACAGCTGTATCCCGTGTACCAACACGTGTCTCTCCGTTGATATCACTCAGTGTCTCTGAATACTTTAAAACAAAGTGTACTATTGCTGTTATATATTGATTTCTTTAACCAGAAGTAGGTTGTTTTATTTTAAACAGTATTTGTTAATGTCTTTTCTTTCTGTTGACGGTGTGGTGTTTGATTTGTCCACTAGAGTTAACGTTTCATGACAGGTACCCCAGCATGGAAGGAGACACTGAGTTGAGCTGGGTTTTTAAAGCAGTGCCTCCATCCAGGGCCCAGGTGTTTCCACCAAAGCTAATACACACAGGTGTCACCACTTCACTGACGACACTCTGCCACGCCCACCTCCAGCACAACAGGTAGCCTAGCAACAGGGAGGCGTGACTGAGGTGGTTGTCAGGCTTATCAGGATCAAATTGGTAGTCATAAAATCCATCTTCCAGTATCTCTGAAGTTCACCGATTGACTGAGACCTGACCCTCGTGCCATGCTGGATGTCTCATGCATCACATCAAATATAATACATTATATTAGTACATTTAATGATATTACAGTCTACCACCACTGTTATGGTGTCAGGACTGAAGACCTAAACGTGTTGAGTGGTTGGCCACCCAGAGGTCTAGAATGAGAGGTGGTGTTGTTGGTTCTAATGCATATATAGAAACCATTATAGACAGTTTAACAGGCAGCAAAGCAAACACATGCAAGGATTATAGTAAAAATTATTTAAAACCTGCATTTATTTCATAAAATTAATTTTAGAGTTTAAACAAGTTTAGCGGGCTGTACATGGCCCGCAGGCCAAAGTTTGCCCATGCCTGCCTTACATGGTTAAAGAAAGCTGGACAGTTTCAGGTACATCAAACTCTTGATGCTCATGGATGATAATTAAACCCTTATTTTGGAAGGGTTCTTCTCACCAGGTGAGGTTAGGGTTCACCCCTTGAACTTCTGGACATCCAAGTTACCCTCCTATTATATACAAGGGTGGACTGGTAGAAATACAAAATCACCAGACCTGTGAACGTACTTCAAGACCTTCTGACATAGAAGTTTTCAGGTAAATTCCATTTCGGTGGCAGTCAGCAGGATATAAGGGACCCTGGTGCATCATGGGCTCAGAATGTGGACTGACCAATCACAGCAGAGTCTTTAATTTGGTCTTCTAACGCTCCCGTGAGTTCTGAAGTCTCCTGAGCTGCAAGTCAAACCAATGAGTGGTCAAACCGAAAGAACGAGAGCAGAACAGACAGGAGTTCAACGTTTTTAATTAGTTACTGAAACAGCTACAGCAGAAGGTAAAGGTCAGCTCCAGCTGGAGGTCACCTGACCCACGTCTGTCCAGTCCAACCCCAAGGAAGGTTCTGAACAATCACTCTGGATTAGGAGCTGGAGATAACACAAAGATAATTAAGACTAATGTGTACTAAAATTCAGTGCTTGTTCTAAGTCTTAAATATTATTAGGAAATACTGCATTAAGTACACCAGTGTCAGAGTTCTGCTCGTTCAGGTAGGTGTTCAAGACAAAATCAGTTAAAACCCAGGATGAAACCGTGACGCACATTGTTGACAGTTTGAGGAAACAAGAGTTGGACCGTCCAAACCGGGTCATGATCGTTGCTGAGTGATCGTTCAGTTGGAAATAATAGGGCAGAACTTAGAAGAACTAGAACACCTGTAACCTGTTGAGTAGCTCTTTGTGGCTCCAACATTTGATGAAGTGAAGCTAACAAGCTTCCTGGCTCATTAGCTTTAGCAGTGTTAGCTTTGTAACCAGAGAGCTATGAGGTTATTACTAGCAGTTAGTTCATGGGCTACTGGAGGGCTCTAGAGTTAAAGTTCCTGCCTAAAACACTCTCACCAGCTACAGCAGCATGCTAAGTCTTCGCTACATGGCTGGTAATGTCACTAAAACATGTCCACTCGTTTTCCATGTCTAGGAGATAAGTCTATAGAAGGTAACGCACACACGTTTAATGAAGTTAGTCTAAAACTGAGCGTCGTCAGTCGACCTACGAACACACAGAAAACATTTGGGTTGTTGTTCCAGTAAACATTCAGGTCCTCTGGAACAGGGTCCACATGAGAGCAACATCGGGACGAAGACCTCCGAGGGTCCATCAGAGGTTTGAGCCCCCACCACTTCTGTCCTAACCCTAACCAACCCTAACCCAAACAAACCCAAACCCAAATAAACCCTAACTCCTAACCAACCCTAATCCCTAACCAACTCTAATGAACCCTTACCCTAATCAACCCTAACCCCTAACTTCTAACCAACCCTAACCCCTAACTAACCCTAACCAACCCTAATCCCTGACCAACCCTAATCCAAATCAAACTGAACCCCTGAAGTCTGTAGTTGTAGAGAGACAGAGACAGGTAGACAGAGGAGTAGACAGGTAGACAGAGTCAGGTAGTCAGACAGCTACATCATTAAACCACTGCTGGTGTTTGGTCAGGTTTGGACCAGGAGAACGCTGAAAGCTGATTGGTTGATATTTGGAGCTTGCTGCTGGTTCCTCAGGCAGTTTGAGTCCGGCTCATCGGCAGCAGAGGAAACTATACAACAAGAACAAATGATCAGCAGCTACAGAAGGTCCAGAACCGGGCCTGGGTCACATTAGACTTAAGAGCTTCTGGTTGGTTCAGGTCATTATGGGATGTCTTGAAGGACAGTCCTGGAGAAGGTAATGGGATGCTTCAGGACTGGATGCTGCTTGATGTGATGTTCTGAGGTCATTAAAGAGAAAAGTCTGAGTGGAACCCGTGTTCCAGAGCTCAGGGAGGCAGATGTGACCTCACTGGAGATGATGATGATGATGCATGGAGATGGAAGAAACCCGTTAGCATCAGGCTACACATCCACACGAGCGGAAACTATTTTCTAAACACCTGTTTAGGGGTACGACTAGGAAACAAACCCCATCTTGGGGCAAACGTTTGGAAAAAGCCCCGCCTCTTCGTCCGAACTGAATAAAAAGGCGGGGAGCTGCATCTATGGCTGCTTTAAATTAGCATTAGCATGATAAAAATTTCATGTCAGTCCACTGAAGCCTTCTGGGACCATTTGCAGTTTTCTGTTGATGGTCACATGATTCCTCGGAGGCGTTTCCACACAAAGCACGAAACCAAGAGGTCACTGTTTGCATACTGAGCAGAAACAGTGGATTAAAAACATTTGCGCGTGTCGACTAGCTCAGCCGACTCGCTGACTGACCTGGACTTGTTTCTACATTCCAGGGCGGTCAAAACGCGAAGTGATTGTAACCGAGCCAAGTCTTCCTGACAAATGACCGAAACTCCAAAGGACCTGTTTTGGGGAGCAAAATGGAACAGGACCCTTCATCTTAAACACATGTGATCAGACCCATCAAGACTACATTAAAGCTGCAGATAAACACGGAGTGTAAAAAAAAGTTCAGAGGTTAAAGCTGAAGAAACTGGATCCGTGGTCTCTTCCATCCATCGTAACAAGAGCGACTGCCCACCCCACAGGTGCTACCGCTGCTACACCAGGACAACACAAGTCCCACCGCGCTCTGACGGTGTCCAGCTTGAGCGTTGTCGTAACAGACATTCGTAACCCCGGTAACAAAATCGCCAAATCAGAGAAAAGAGGTTCCTCGGTCAGGGCCGGAGCACATCAGGTGCCAGACACTCAGCTCCATCCAGACCGAGGGCGAAGGGACGCGGTTTATATTGCACAGGGGTTGGTGAAATCCTCAAACACCATTGGTTCTTCGATCCCTCGAGCAAACAGCTTGATCAGCTGGCAGTGCGCTCTGAAAAAACAACAGGAGATTCCATTGAGAGAACCGTCACCTGGTAACCTGGTAACAAGAAGGGACGCTCGAAAAGATGTGGGACCTGACGTCGATGGCTGTGTGGGTCAAGATCTCGCCATCGCAGTTCCAGCTGCTGTAGGCGGGGGCGCAACCGCACGTTGGATAGTCTCTGCAGAACTGCCTGAAGATCTGGCGCTTCCCATTCTCTCGCAGGTCTAGCTCCAAGTCCGAGTCGCTCTGGCAGTGACGTGGCGTGAAACAGAATCGCCGAACCCGGTGGACCTCAACGAACGTCAGGTCAAACTGGACGAAACAGAAGACAGGGGAGGTAGCGGGTGTTTGTTCAGGGGACATGAAGCACATCTCCGTTTCCTACCTGGTCGTCTTTGCTGGTGTGTCGGAGGAGGTGTCTCAGAAAGTCAAAGCGGGAACATTTTCGGACCAGTATGAGGTCGGTGGTGCCGTCGGCCAGGTGGGCAGCAGGTGAGAGGCCTTTGGGGCTGCGAGGACAAGCGCAGCTCATGCTGGCAGCGTTTATAGCCAGGAACTTGCCCCGGATCGTCCTCCAGGAATCTCCTTCTGAAAGGCAGATCTCATCTTTAACAACACAACTCTACATTGTGGAACACGAGTCCACATTAGTGTGCTGGTGGGTGGGTGTTCACTACTCCGACCACGTGCGATGTGCACCTAAGGTTCAGCGGTTTGTCGTGTTGTAGAAGCAGGACTCACCGCATTCTGACGCCTCGTTCACCTCGTACCTCCCAGCTCCATCTGAAAGCAGCTGCCCATTGTGGTGGCAAACCACACACCTGGAATGTACACACACACACACACACACACACCAATGGAAGTCAAACATGGGTGAAACAATCACCTTTACCGGAATCTTGGAGGAACCATCAAAGTCTGTTATATACGACAGGAAGAGAGAAGAAAAACCATCGCCTGAAGCTCAGAACCAAACCACTGGATTTAGATCTAAACCTCTAGATTGAGAACCAAATGACTGGATTTAGAACTAAACCTCTAGATTTAGAATCTGACCACTACATTTAGAAGCAAACCACTGGGTTTATGAACCAAACCACTGGATTGAGAACCAACATCTGAGCTGCTGGAGAACCTATGGCTACCTTGACTCACCTGGATGAACTGAACAGCCAGCTGAACTGGTTCTAACTACACACTGAAAATGTTTGAGCTCTGATTCAACCAGATCAGAAAGAAGCTTTTGAATTTTACCTGAAACCAACAAAGAATAAACAAACAGTAAACACATTCAAACAACGACCTTTAAACACGTTTCCCATCTGAGGTTTTAAATGAAAGTAGTTTCCACGGCGATAACACCGATGTCTCTCACCCAGAACGACACTTGGCTGCATCACGCGGCGTTCCCATGATGCCTCTGGCTGGCAGGTAGGACACGGTTCCTTCATAGTAGTGGTGAGTCAGGAACATCTTCACACCTGGCAGACAGTCAGTGCTTATGACCGTCGTCATCGTCAGTGTAGCCCTGTGTTCACCCCGTGTTCACCCCACATTCACCCCACATTCACCCCACATTTACCCCACATTCACCCCACATTCACCCCACATTTACCCCACATTCACCCCACATTTACCCCACATTTACCCCACATTCACCCCACATTTACCCCACATTTACCCCACATTCACCCCGTGTTCGATCCATTCAAACGCCACAGAACTTCTGTCCCTGGGACCGTTCTGGGGGGTGAACCCAGATACTTTTTACTTTTGTTGACGTGCTGGTACCTGAGACGTCGTATCTGGCCGGACCCATCCACCGCTTCCTCTCACTGTCAGTCAACACGTCGCCATAGAAACCGTAGCCCAGCAACGAGACAGAGTATCGCAGGAACGTGTTGTTGTGGTGAACGGAGCACACATCCATCGGCTGGGAGTCTCCTACACACACACACACACACACACACACACACACAGACACACACACACACACACACACAGAATTACATTTTGAAAGCAGACCTCCACTGGTGCTGGGTTTGGCTGCAGCGCCCCCCGGTGGAGGACACAGGTGATTGGTTTTCACTGGAGGGGCGTGTCTAACGTCTGACGCTCAGAGGAGATCATGTGACCGACCCACGATGATGTGCAGCGCAGAGGTCACGGGGTCGTTGGTTCCCACAGTGGCGAAGCAGATGCAGTCGGTTGATCCTGAAACACAACAGACGCCATCTGATCACCATATTGATCGGTGATTAGATTCCTCCAGTAGATGTAGGGACCAGGGCGACACCATGACACACACACACACACACACACACACACACACCTGCAGGAATGATTCCGATGCGCAGGGAGCAGGGCAGCAGCGCCCCCTGGGGGCCGTTGGGGTCCACGCCGGCGTCCACCTGCGTCCTCCACACCAAACCGTGGACGATCTCACTGAACATGCCGTCGCCGCCGACACACACCACCCTGAGCAGGACGTGAACAGCCATGACATCACTTCCTGTCACGTCTGATGACGCTCTGATAGACGCGCTAGCAGCTGCAGTGCTTTTATTTTGGCGGTACACTGTGATGTAGTCACAGGAAGAGAAGCGACGCCTCACCCGTCATACGTCTTTAACTCCGCCTCCGTCCTCAGGTGATCCCGCGCATAATTGGCGTGTTCTGTAACTATGAGAACAAACACAGACGGCGTTGAGATGAGTGACCCCCCTCATGTCGGGCGTCTGGAGAACAAGAAGTGAGCAGAGGGGGCGGTACCGATGACGTGCGTGGAGACGCCCGCCCGGTTGAACAGCGGCGCCACCTTGTGCTCATAGATGCGTTGGCCCTGCTTCTTCCCGCCGTACGGGTTGATGTAGACCAGCAGGTGTTTGGGTCTGCAGGCTGGACAACACGGATCACACACGTGTTCATCAGTGTGTGTGTGTGTGTGTGTGTGTGTGTGTGTGTGGCGCGTCCTACTGATGGCGGCGAGCTGCTCCCTGATGCTGCTGACCCAGTGCTGAAACAGCGCCTCCTCTGGACAGGTGAAGGTAACCTCTGCGCACCGCCAGCGGTGCTGCCGACACCTCTCCACGTACAGCACTGCACACACACACACACACACACACACACACACACACACACACCTTACTATCGATTACATGTATTGATTGACGTTTAAAACACTTCCTGTTCAGAGCCGACAGGTTTCATTATCATCAACATGAGACCGCCGCTGCATCGCCAGGTGTGTGTGTGTCCAGGTGTGTGTGTGTGTGTGTGTGTGTGTGTGTGTGTGTCCAGGTGTGTGTGTGTGTGTGTGTCCAGGTGTGTGTGTCCAGGTGTGTGTGTCCAGGTGTGTGTGTCCAGATGTGTGTCTCCAGGTGTGTGTCCGTCCAGGTGTGTGTGTGTCCGTCCAGGTGTGTCCGTGTCCAGGTGTGTGTGTGTCCAGGTGTGTGTGTGTGTCCAGGTGTGTGTGTGTGTGTCCAGGTGTGTGTGTGTGTGTGCGTGTGTGTCCAGGTGTGTGTGTCCAGATGTGTGTCTCCAGGTGTGTGTCCGTCCAGGTGTGTGTGTGTCCGTCCAGGTGTGTCCGTGTCCAGGTGTGTGTGTCCAGGTGTGTGTGTGTGTCCAGGTGTGTGTGTGTCCAGGTGTGTGTGTGTCCAGGTGTGTGTGTGTGTGTCCAGGTGTGTGTGTGTGTCCAGGTGTGTGTGTGTGTGTGTGTGTGTGTCCAGGTGTGTCAGTCCAGGTGTGTCCGTCCAGGTGTGTCCGTCCAGGTGTGTCCGTCCAGGTGTGTGTGTGTCCAGTAGTGTGTGTCCAGTAGTGTGTGTGTGTCCAGGTGTGTGTGTCTCCAGGTGTGTGTGTCCAGGTGTGTCACCTGTGAAGGCGTGTCTGCTGTCCGTTCCTTGCTTCTCGATCTTCTTCCAGCTGCTTCCGTCTCTCCGTCTGCTGCTCTTCTCCTCCTCCTCTCTGACAGAGATGATCTCTGACACGGAGACGCTGTGACACACACCTGAACACACACACACACACAGTTAGCAGAACCGAACACACACACAGAACCCTCACACACTCCGCGGTCCTTCCAGGTTCACACGCCCAGCAGCGTTCCTGTTGTCAGCGTGAAACACAAAGCATCCTGGGTAAAAACAGCAGGCCTGCTGGGACGCCGACACCCAACACCCTCCCTGTTGTTCTAGGACGTACCGGTCCACACACACACACACACACACACACACACACACACACACACACACACACACACAGACACACACGCGCGTTGGATGTCAGCTCAGTCCTCCGGGGTGCGTTCCAACCTGTTTGTTCAGTACGATCTGTACCTGTGGAGGCTCCCTCTCTGACCTGGGACCAGCTGGAGCGGGTCACATGACCCGGACCGGGGCAGGAGGTCCAGACCTGACCCCCACCTCCACCCCCCCACACACACAACTCTTCACACCTCCCTGAACCATCGACACCTTCATCTGGTCACACCTCATCCTCAATGAGCTGCTGAGTGTGGACCAGAACGTCAGGTGACGTCATACTGACATGACGTCACCATCTTCCTGGACGCACCTGAACGCGTCATAGTGGGTTCTGGTTCGGTGCCCCCCCCCCCCCGGCTGACCACTGGGTCACATAACGGGACATATCGTTTATCATTAGTGACGCCTCCAGCGGCTCTGAACCTGTAATGACGTCACGGACTGGCGTCTCTACGTCATGAACGTCCCGTGTTTTCAACAGGATGTCGCGTCGCGCGCTGAGGCCGACAGACAGACAGGTTCCTGACAGACAGACGGGTTCCTGACAGACAGACAGACAGACAGACAGACAGACAGACAGGTTCCTGACAGACAGGTTCCTGACAGACAGACAGACGGGTTCCTGACAGACAGACGGGTTCCTGACAGACAGACGGGTTCCTGACAGACAGACAGGTTCCTGACAGACAGACAGACAGGTTCCTGACAGACAGACGGGTTCCTGACAGACAGACAGGTTCCTGACAGACAGACGGGTTCCTGACAGACAGACGGGTTCCTGACAGACAGACAGACGGGTTCCTGACAGACAGACAGACGGGTTCCTGACAGACAGACGGGTTCCTGACAGACAGACAGACGGGTTCCTGACAGACAGACAGGTTCCTGACAGACAGACAGGTTCCTGACAGACAGACGGGTTCCTGACAGACAGACGGGTTCCTGACAGACAGACAGGCGGGTTCCGTCTTACTGGGTCTGAACGGCCGGTACACCGGACTGGAGCTCCGCCTCTTCCAGCTCAGCACCGACCGGCTCAGGCTCACGTCGTACGCCGCGTTTCTGATGCGGAGCTCGGACAGCAGCAGCTGTCGGTTCGGCCTCTCCATCGGAGCCTCTCCGTCCTTCTCCGTCCTTCAGCGGTCAGAGGAGCGGCGGCTGCCCCGGGGAGGGTTACCTCCCTACGGCCATGTTCCGTCCGAGGCTCCGGGGACCCTCTGAAATAAAGAACCACCGGACACCGTCGGTCGGGTCGACGAGCAGCGGATTCCAGGTCAGGACGTGAAGGCAACCATCAGCCCAGCAAATAGCGGTTCTGAACGGAAGTGGGAGGAGCCTGGGACCAGTGCTGCATTCAGGTGCCAGAAGAAAAGCGTAACTTCTAGTGTTAGTCATTCACCTCTTCTTCTTCTGCTGCTGGGATTTAAATTCCGGTCATTCAGTTCTAGTCTCTGGTGAATCTTTGTCACACTGGACTCTAAAGAGTTTGGAAAAATGTTTCTAAAATAATATTCTAAGTAGAAGAGTAACAGGAGGCCTTAGAAGCGATCACAAGTAAGGAAAAGTGATTTACAGAATAATAAATGAAGGAGTCATTTCGGTTTTGTTGTATCTAGACAGAGTAAAGTTCAGATTCAGAACCATTTGAGGGATTATCATTTCTTCTCGCCTGCTGCTTGTTTTTTTTTTTCAAAAAAAAACAACAAAAAAACGGAGAAGTCCATAATTCCTACAGTCTACGTGACCCTGAAAGCGTCTAAATCAGATACGTCTCTCCCCTACGTCATCACGCACTCTGACGGGTGGACGACGAACAAAGATCGTCGCGATAAATTTCAGAGATGTTCAACTTGAAATGTTTACATCCACCAACAACAGGGCCAACGCGAGTGTGTGTGTGTGTGTGTGTGTGTGTGTGTGTGTGTGTGTGTGTGTGTGCGCTCAGATGACGTTCTGTATCTTGGAGGAGACCCTGGTCTCTGGACCTGATGGGACATTAATTGAACATCGATTACAGGAACCAATCAGCATCATCAGATTTGTTCTCCAGAACATGATAATCCGGTTGATGAAGACTTGTCAGATTAATCTGATGGGATTAAGAGGAGAAAGAAAGCAGAAACAAAGGCAGGTTTATTAATCCATAGAGGGGAAAAAATAACCTCTCCCAATCAGAGCTATACTGTATAGACTCATCTCATTTATCTCAACGGATCTTCTTTCCAGTGTTAAAATAGAGATAAAATATTTGTCACCAATTTGAAGTTTTATGGGACAAGCTGGTTCTTTCAGGTGCAGTTCCACCCGCTGCCAGAGGGAGGCACTGGTGCCCCACGCTGGTCTGTGACAGGTGCAGTTTTCACCTTCATGTGAATTAAGGGGGTACAATAAAGATTATTGCTCCGCCTGACGAGCCAATTAGAACCATCTGTAACGGCTGCTTCGTGACGTCATAGGCTCGCGTCCAGAGGGCAGAAGAAACGTTTGCTTTGGTTCCATCAAGCAGAAGCTGTGGATTCAGAAACCCACCGGTGATGAAGAGGCTTCATGTGTGACGGAAACCGAGACGTGTTTCAGTCAGAAACACCAGAAACCACATGATCCAAAGAGTTCTACCTACATCTGGACAGTTCAGACCACCAGAACCCCAATGGTACCATCATCATCATCATCAGGGTTAATGAAAACAGTGAGACCTTCATCACACAGGAAGACTTCTTGTGGCGTCCGTCTGACCTCAACCTCTGAGTCTCAGGGCGAAGAACCAGAAGCTCCTCCTCGTCCTGTGATGGACGCCGGAGTGGAACCACTTCCTGGGTAGAACTGCTCTCTATTGGTTTTAGTTGTTGCTATGACGATAATGAAGGCGGAGCCACAGAACAAACCACACATGAAGTCTCGCTGACAACAGCTTTAATGAGTCTCTCCTCACGGACGTCGTTTCTCCTTCACTGTGATTGGTCCAACCGCTGCTTCCTGTTCCCACGGAGCTCCTGCAGGCAGAGACACGCCCACTATTTCAGTAGAGACACGCCCACCATTTCAGGACCGGAGCAGTTCGAGCCGCCGCTCCAAGACCGGTACCTACGTGTTCTGGTCAGCTGACCTGGACTTCCTGTCCCACAGTCGGTGTCACAGCAGACGCAGGCTCGATGTCGGCCGCTGGCTTCCCTCCACCTGTCGACAGACCCACGAGTCAACGGCGTTCAGCAGCAGATGGCATGATGGGTAATGTGCCTCTCACCCATTGGAGAAGGAGCAGGCCTTGCTGGTGGCGTCGATGGCGGCGGCCGCCGGCGTGGCCCTCAGGCTGCAGGTGATGTAGATCTGAAGAGACACACGGGTTCAGTTTGGTTGGCGTCCCGTCAGCCAATCAGCATCAGCGCCCCAGCCTCACCTCGCCGCTGTCGTCCTGCTGGAACCGGAACGACTCCAACTCGAACTGCAGCCGGTCGTCCTGAGAACGCTGCAGGAACCGGGAGCCGGAACCCGTCAGCTGACTGTCGAACAGGCACCTGAAGGCAACACGGGAGGCGTGAGACCAACAGACGCCCGAAGGCGACACCAGACCAACAGACGCCCGAAGGCGACACCAGACCAACAGACGCCCGAAGGCGACACCAGACCAACAGACGCCCGAAGGCGACACCAGACCAACAGACGCCCGAAGGCGACACCAGACCAACAGACGCCTGAAGGCGACACCAGACCAACAGACGCCCGAAGGCGACACCAGACCAACAGACGCCCGAAGGCGACACCAGGCCAACAGACGCCTGAAGGCGACACCAGACCAACAGACGCCCGAAGGCGACACCAGACCAACAGACGCCCGAAGGCGACACCAGGCCAACAGACGCCTGAAGGCGACACCAGACCAACAGACGCCCGAAGGCGACACCAGACGAACAGACGCCTGAAGGCGACACCAGACCAACAGACGCCCGAAGGCGACACCAGACCAACAGACGCCTGAAGGCGACACCGGTGTAAACTGACCCGTTGTGTCCCAGGAAGGTGTATCGGGGGACGGTGTCGACGTTGGGGGCCACGGTGGCCACGCAGCGGTCCACCATCACTCTGAGGGGGGCGTGGTGGAACGGCGTGACCCCCACCTCAAACCTCATGATGTCACCAAGCTGGAACTGAGAGGAGGGGCGGGGGAACTGCCAATCATCTGAGAGAGATCACGGGTCACCATTCAGGGTCTTAGTACCACCTGGGTTCACTTCATGGACCGGTTCTGGAGCCCCCACCCACCAGTCATCAGTCTGATGGAGAGCTGCAGGCCTTCCTGTGACGCCGTGTTGGCGCTGAATGGCGTCCAGGTGGGCTTCAGCGACGCACTGCTCACTTCCTGTTTCCTGCAAACAAGAACTTCTGCTTCAGAAGAAGTCAAGACGACGTTTGAGGAACCCGATCAGGAGAGACGACCAAAAGCTCCGACCTCTGGTACCGACACTCGATGCTGACGGTGGCTCCTGTGGTTCTGATGATGTCACCGCCCCCTGGGGGGCTGGGGGTGTAGTGCAGCTCAAAGGCGTAGGTGAAGGAGTCCTCAGACATCTGAAACACACGATCATCTGTCCGTCTGCTGCTGTAGATGTTCTGATTGGACGTTTCCCACTGACCCGCCCTCTTATCCCTGGGGGGGGGGGTGTCAATGCCTCATCAACTCTCCTCCCCGCCCTGAGGAAACCTTTGGTCTGAACTCACCAGCAGCCGGCTGCCACATCGATGCAGCTCCGACTCAAACACCCAGGCCTGAGCTTCCTGGTCCTCCCCGGTGGGGGGGCAGCCCCCCAGCGACACGTCTTCGGCCCGCACCGGCTTGCCAATCCCCAGCAGGTCTTTGTGGGCCTTCACTCGGACGGAGTTCTCCCCGCAGACGACGGCGACGCTCTCCGCCGCCGGGGGGGCCTTCAGCTCCAAGTCCGGAGGGAAGTGAGGCGCCTCCTCCGATGGGGGGTCGGGGTACCTCCAGGACAGCGGTTTGTGGGGGGGCTGCTTCTTCTGGGGGACGTCTAAGGGGACGGAAGTGTGGGGGTCATTCTAAAACTTTTGTTTGTCGTCATCATTAAACTGAGCGTTCCCATGACAACGATGATCAACCCGATCGCTGGAGCCCCACCCACTGACACACCTAGCATGAACAAGCTCCACCCACTTCATGTCTATGATTAAATTAATTTTGACCACAGAACATACAGAAACATCTCAAGATGAGTGTCGCCAACATGCTAAAGACATGCTAACTCTGCTAACTCGGCTGCAGGTGTGAATTGTTCTGCTGACCCCCCCCCCCATCCTCCGGAGCAGAACCAGGAGCTTCAAACCTCAGCTGGTACCACCTGGTTCTGCTCCGGACACCAAACACCTGTGGATGGATCGGGTCTACCTGCTGCTGGGACCCGGCGCTGGTCCAGTTTCCGGTCTCGGCTCCTGCCGACGGCGTGCTGGAACCAGTTTGAGCCCACGGCTGCTGCGGCGCCGCAGAACAGACAGGAAACCATCGTGACCAACAGCTTCATAATGCTCAGCTTCCTGTTCTCCTCTGGTTTGAGAGCCGCTCACCTGACGCACCTGCTGGCTTTGTGGAGCTGACGTTGACCCCGCCCACCAGCCGATTGGCCCCATGCTTCCTCAGGTGCGGCTCGTTCACCTGTGGACTCGTGTGCCACCTGGAGCAGGAGGCGTGTTCTTTAGAACCTGAGCCCAAACGTTTCCATGGAAACAAGCATTTCAACGTCTGACAGGAACATCAGATTAAATATCTTCTCCTTCCTCTCAGGAACCCTGTTATTGTTTAGAGTCCTCCAGCAGGTTGCCATGGAGATAATCAACTGGGATCATGGCCGACGCCCACTGACATCATCACCATCACTATTCTTACTGTTAGCGGTGTTAGCGGTGTTAGCGGTGGTTTCATGGTGTTGTTGTTGTGTTGTTGTGTTGTTCCCCTCTCCTCCCCCCCAACTGGTCAAACCATAGGCTCCGCCCACCTCAGGCTCAGGAGGTTTCTGCCTGTTAGAATAATTATAATTATAATTATAATTATAA
The DNA here is from genome assembly GCF_040054535.1 of Antennarius striatus. Taxonomy (NCBI): domain Eukaryota; kingdom Metazoa; phylum Chordata; class Actinopteri; order Lophiiformes; family Antennariidae; genus Antennarius; species Antennarius striatus. The sequence goes on along the minus strand of NC_090779.1, from coordinate 25,550,046 downwards.
TTATAATTATTATAATAATAATAATTATAATAATAATAATTATTATTATTATTATTATAATTATTATTATTATGTCCCAATGATGTCATATGTCCCAATGATGTCATTCTGTCAACAATAAACAACAACAAAGTCATCTGTGTTTTAACTAGGCTTCCACTGAAACCTTCTCTTTAGGTTCTGTGTTGATGTAGATGGAGATTTATTTAACTGTTGATCTCATTCACTTTTACTTTAACTCATCACAATGTGGCTCAGGGGACGCGAGTGTGTGTGTGTGTGTGTGTGTGTGTGTGTGTGTGTGTGTGTGTGTGTGTGTGTGTGTGTGTGTGTGTGTGACCTTGACAGGACTAATTATTCATATACACAATGATTCACAAACAACTTTAACAGGAACTCGATCAGAACCTTAATTAGTTTGACTGTATCTCACACACACACGCACACACACACGCACACACACACACACACACACACACACACACACACACACACACACACACACACACACACACACACACAAACACACACACACACACACACTGACATAATATAATATAAAATAATATAATATACTTAACTCAATTCTAATAATTTCTAACAATTATCCTACATCGGTTACATGCAAAAAGTGTATTTGACAAGGAGGCAGTGTGTGTGTGTGTGTGTGTGTGTGTGTGTGTGTGTGTGTGTGTGTGTGTGTGTGTGTGTGTGTGTGTGTGTGTAATCTGCAGCTCCTCTTGGGACCATTAGCCGCTCACCTTCACTGATATTAATGAGCTCCATCCGCTCATTTCTTTATTTATTAACTAACAGCCAGAGGAAAAGGCTGTGTGTGTGTGTGTGTGTGTGTGTGTGTGTGTGTGTGTGTGTGTGTGTGTGTGTGTGTGTGTGTGTGTGTGTGTGTGTGTGTGTGTGTGTGTGTGTAAAGCTTACCGTTCTTTAAATCTAAGTCGCTGTTATTTTTACGCAGACGTGGCTGTTTTGTTGTTGTTGTTGTTTATTGATGATGATGATGTCAGCAGGTTTTTGGGACGACCTTGATTACGGTGAGGAGATTTTAACCCAGTTCTAATCACAGATCCGTTCACACTTTAAGGCGAACGGATCGGTCACTGGAACAGGAACATTAACTATCAGTAACAGTAATTTATTAAATGGGGAAACTCCATCTGTAAAGAACTACAAAATAAAAGATTACAATGTAAAGAACTACAAAATAAAAGATTACAATGTAAAGAACTACAAAATAAAAGATTACAATGTAAAGAAGTACAATGTAAAGGACTTTGTCTGAGGCGACTACATGTCAGTGTAGTGTCTCTGTCACTTCCGGTGTCTCCCTCACTTCCTGTGTCTCCCTCACTTCCTGTGTCTCCCTCACTTCCTGTGTCTCCCTCACTTCCTGTGTCTCCCTCACTTCCTGTGTCTCCCTCACTTCCTGTGTCTCCCTCACTTCCTGTGGAGCACCCAGCGTTCAGGTGCCCCTCCCTTCACGCCTCCACCTCATCAGTCAAAGCTGTGACATCAACACGTGTGGGACAAACCATTCCCACACGTGGGGTCGTTACCTTCTGCTGGTGGGTGTGTGGTCTGAAACCTAATGTATTGATCTGGTATCAGAGGAAACCCCGCTGACAGGAGCAAACACTGATTCCTGATCAATAATTCAGTCTGATGGAGACTTGACTCGCCTCACTGGTGGACTACCTCAGACAAGATGCTGTGATGCAATGGACTTCATCTCCTGATGCTGCTGATGCGGTCCAGATAGGCCTCATCTTCATTCTCTGCACCATCCTGTTAGCAACGCGTTACCGAGGCAACAGTGACCTTGCCAACGGGGCTCCTTTACCCAGCTCTAATTAGGAAGAGTTGGGAGGAAGACAAGAAGCTGTTGGGCAGACAGACGGGTGAGACTCACCGTGAAGCACCGGCCGATACCTCTGAGAGTCGTCATGGAAACGGACTGATGTTCACAGCGTGTCCTGAACGTCACGCATGTGCGCCTGTCACCAACAGCAGGTCACATGTTCATCCAGAAGCGTGTTGTACGAGTGTTCCAGGACCTGAACCCCCTGATGTCACGCTACAGCCGTGACGACTGCTCACACGACACATTAACACGTATGATGTCACGCTACAGCCGTGACGACTGTTCACACACGTTGGGTTTATGTTGGGTATCGATCACGGTGCCTGGGGAGCGTTCCTGTCCAATCACAGTGGCTGTTGGACGGTGGATCCGCCCCCAGAGGGAGGCGGCTGCGTCTGCATTCCGTCCTCCAGGTTTTAAAGCGATCACATCCACACTGATCAATGTAATCAATGTCCAAACGATCATCTGACACACTGATCGCTTCCTGATGGCGTTAACCTTTGACCTCTGCGGGTCTGGATTGGTGTTGCTGCAGGAGAAACACAAGAGGTCAGTTCAAACAAAATTAACTGAAGGGGTCTGGATCCATACTGAGGTCAAAGGTCAAGTACTGCAAATGAAGCAGAAGGACCACGGGGGGGGGGTAGAGATCGATCGATTGAACGAGTGAATGGAGGCGGGGAGTTGTTCTGGAATAGAAGAGCTGGAACATCTGAGCGCAGAGGCGACTGCAGACGTCACATGACATCACGTGACGTCATGATCAACAGAACCAGACCAGACCAAACCAATCAAACCGCAGAGGTCAGAGGTCAGTAGCTTTAGAGGATGACACGCGTGTGCAGGAGGTCACGTCTGACCTCCAGCAGAGATGGAACCCATGTTCCTCTGACCTGAACCCTCTGAGCTCTTCATCACCACCTGACCTTCAGGACTAAATCCTGGAGGACGGGCCGCCGCTCGCCGACGGAGACCCCCCAGCGACTGTGGTAATTGGGTCACGTCGGCCCCCCCGCCGGTTCTCGCTGCTGGAGGCGTCGTCGGACTCCATCGAGGCGACGGCCAGGAGCCATCCAGCGGGTCGTTCTTCACAGGAGCGCTCCCCGCCACGCCGGACGCCGACAGCTCCGCCCACTAGTCACACACTGTGGTGCCGGTCGGATCGGACCTTCCTGCCCCCGCCCCCATCATTCAGGACGTTTAGTTTTGTCATTACAACAGGTTGAGACATGAGAAGAAACCCGTTCAGCGGTTTGTTCATCCTCACCTTCAGATCGTCTCTCATGTTGTCTTTGGTGTCCACCGGACAGAGTTAAAGGTCCATCGCCTCTAAAACAGCATTGTTTCTATTTCCTCTATATTTCCTGTATTATATTACCAATACATTTCCTCTATGTTTCCTATATATTTTCTGTATGGTTCCTGTATATTTCCTGAATATTTCCTATATATTTCCTGTATGTGTCCTGTATATTTCCTGTATATTTCCTGCATATTTCCCATATATTTCCTGTATATTTCCTATATATTTCCTGTATATTTCCTGTATGTTTCCTGTATATGTCCTGTATATTTCCTGTATGTTTCCTGAATATTTCCTATATATTTCCAGTATATTTCCTGTATATGTCCTGTATATTTCCTGCATATTTCCTATATATTTCCTGTATATTTGCTGTATATTTCCTTTATATTTCCTGTATATTTCCTATACATTTCCTGTATATTTCCTGTATGTTTCCTGTATATTTCCTGTAAATTTCCTATATATTTCCTGTATATTTCCTGAATATTTCCTAAATATTTCCTGTATGTTTCCTGTATATTTCCTGTATGTTTCCTATATATTTCCTGTATGTTTCCTGTATATTTCCTGTAAATTTCCTGTATATTTCCTGAATATTTCCTAAATATTTCCTGTATATTTCCTGTATGTTTCCTGTATATTTCCTGTAAATTTCCTATTTATTTCCTGTATATTTCCTGAATATTTCCTAAATATTTCCTGTATATTTCCTGTATGTTTCCTGTATATTTCCTGTATGTTTCCTGTATATTTCCTGTATGTTTCCTGTATATTTCCTGTATGTTTCCTACATACTGTATATTGGAGCAGATTTCCTGGAGACTCGTCTGATCAGCTCTGGTTCTCTCGTCAATAACTCCCCGGTGACCTTCCTCTAACTTCCACTCGTTCTCCACTCGTCTTTATGAGCGTCTCTCTTTCTTTCTTGGGGGGCTTTCAGCGAGAAACATCAGCAAGAATTCCCCCATTACTGCCCAAAATTACCCCCACACCAGTGGATGTGATTGTGCCTTTGCACAGGATGAAGGGCCCCCTGGGGGGCCACTCTCACAGGACGCAGCGACTAACGGGGCCCTTAAAGGGGAGGAAATGCACTCAAGGTCCCCTCATGGTGGGAGAGATGCACTCAGTGATGACGTCATGTGACACGTCACGTCTGGTCCACTCATGGACCTGATGTCAGTTCGATCCAGATGTAATTAAACCCCCAGATAAACACCTGATCGATGGATTCCCGTTGATTATTGGTTTCATTAGCATTCAGATCGATATCTGCCCTTTGACCTGCGGCCAGCGGGTGAACCGGGTAACGACCCCCACCATCAGCGGGTGGTCCGGTCAGCTCCACTCCGGTTCAGTCGCTGGAGAGAGTCGTGTGACGTCACTCCGTGATTACAGAGAGCGCGCGCGAGAGACGGGGAGTCGGTGTGGAGTCTGCAGACCGGGACGGACCCCAGACCCAGACCCAGACCCAGACCCAGACCCAGCATCCTCCCCCCGGCACCGAGCACCGGGCACCCACCGGACGCTCCGCGGGGGACCGGCGCGTCATGCGCGCTGAGCGGCTGCGGCCAGGCCCGGTGTCGGTTCGCCCACGTTCGGAGGGATTTACGCGGACAGGTGGACCGGGGGTGTCGGTATCCGCGGGGCGCAAACAGCTGTGAGCGGGGGGGCGGACAACCGGGAAACTTCCCCGTGTGGCTGATGCGGCGGAGGGGGGATCTGGGGAGCCCCCACCGGACCGTCCGGGGACGGAGAACGAGAATTCCCACAGTTTGACTTCACATCGAGGAGATGCGAGCCGCCGCCGCCGCTGCTCCCCCCGGTGACTCCGGGACGGACGCGGCGTGTTGAGACGCACCGGCCCACGGACACCCCACGCGTGAACTTTTCTCTCCCCGCTCCTCATGCAGCTCCTCCGGGGGGTCTGGGCTCCGAGCGCCGCGGCGGGCTGCGTGCTGCTGCTGCTGCTGCTGCACGGACACGTCCTGAGGGAAGGTAGGTGTGTGTGTGTGTGTGTGTGTGTGTGTGTGTGTGTGTGTGTGTGTGTGTGTGTGTGTGTGTGTGTGTGTGTGTGTGTGTGTGTGTAAGGTCAAATAGAATGTCAGAACAGCAGGTAAAAAGACTTTTTTTTTGCGCTTTCGTGCTTCTTTTCAGCGGAAACAGGTGACACCACACACACACACACACACACACACACACACACACACACACACACACACACACACACACACACACACACACACGTCCCCTGAGCCACATCGTGATGAGTTAAAATAAAAGTGAACGAGATCAATAGAATAATAAATAATAAAATAGAATAGAGTATAAATAAATTATAACGTCTTGTTTTGATTAAAGTGATCGATTAACCCCTTCTTTACTCCACACATTAACTTGAATTAATTTAATCAAATCAAATACAAACAATAAACCAATTATAAACCAATCACATCGGCATTGATCGTTATTGATCACAGCAGATTTCAGAGCTGATTCCTTTAGCAGCTGATTGATCAAAGTGTGTCTAATGAAGGTGTAATAACACGAGGCGTTGAGTAAGTAGCCCTACATGCTGATGGTTAGGTAATTCTTTATTGGTCCCGCAGCAGGACGTCGGTTCTGTCCATTCTGTCTGGACCCTCCACCACAGCGGGGTTTGAACCTATGAGCCCCCATCAGAACCTCCCGTTCCGTGACCAGACGTGAACCTGTGGAGGCGATCAGCTTTTAGTGTCCGTCCCCTGAACCGTGATGTGGACCAATCTTTGCTTTCAGGTCATGTGACAGTTGTTCTGAGGCTCCCATGATGCCCCTCTTCAGAGAAGATGCAAAGAGAACAACTTTACAATCAGCCCCCTGAAATACCCGTTCCCGTGACTGGCTTCACCTGTGTGGAGGTCAAGGGTCAGCGAGCTGACCAAACAAATGTTGCGTTCCAATTATTAACGTAAAGGTATTCAAATCAATAAAACAAGGGGCCCCAAATTGAAGCACCTGCCTACTTTACCTTCAGTAATTATTACACACCTTCTGCAAACACTATAAAGGTCATTTAACCTTACAAACATCACTGCGTCTGTCTGTTGTTGATGTATTTAACGGAATTACTGATCGGAACAACCAGTGATTATAAAAGAAAATCAGGCCAATCAGGTACAGGTGTGGAGATGAGGCTCCACCCACAAGTTCAGCCCCGCCTCCTGCCACACCCCAGCAGAGCAACGTGAGACAAATTAAAAATATATATATACACACGCACTACATTGTATTCCGGCCTCGTCTGTCGCTGTGCACACACACACACACACACACACACACACACACACACACACACACACACACACACACACACACAAACACACACACACACACACACACACACACTTTCCGGCATCGGGGGATCAGCAAACAGCCGCTGTGTCGCGTCAAAACCAATTCCAGCCTCATCGTTATTCCTCCGTCTCCCCTCTGAGGACAAACGGGACTACAGTCGTCTTCTCGCTGTTCTTATTTTCAATTTGCAGGGAATTTAAAAGAGATGATGGGAAATAAAAAAAAGCCGACCAGAAGCCATCGAGCGGTTGTCAGTTTATCTTCCTGCCGTTGGTTGGTGAATAGATTACATGTCAGCGCTGATGGAGCAACACAGCGTGTCAAGCAGAGAACAATGCAGTGTAATTTAATTATCACGCCGTGCCGACGGCGTTCTGCTCAGAGTCGTTAGGCGGGAAGAAGGATCCGTCCGGCCAGACGGAACCTCAAAATATACAAGACTGTTACCGCAGAGGAAACTGAAGGAGAGACGGTGCAGCGAGCGGCTGCTGGAAATAAGAAGGGACTAAAACCATGACACATCCGAAATACTACAACCCTAACCCCTGACCCTGACCCCTGACCCCTAACCTCTTCATCCTAGCGTCCAGCAGCAGCGGTAGGAACACGAGGAAGTCCGACGCTAACAAGGAAGCAGAGCCCTGCCTCTGTGTTGCTCCCGGTTACGGTGATGCTTGTTAGTGAACAGCTTTCTACATCATCTGCAGGCTGCATCCTGATTCCTGCGCCATCCTCCAGGGCGGCTCCATCGCAAAAAAACCCCGAGACGTTTCAGTTTTCATATCACCATTTAAAGTGCAGCGTAAAGATCTGGTGTCAGTCTGTAACCTCTGACCTGTGACCTCTCACCCCAAAGCTCTCTGATTGTTGAGCGTGTTGAAATCTGATTGTTTCACAGAGTTTCTGGTTTGGAGATGATTTTTCACCCCAGCCGGACCAATCACTGATGCCTAAAAAGGTCCAAATATTTGATAATCAATCAAAAAGAAAGTTCATTGATCATAGTTCTTTACAAACAAACACAAAGCAATCCCATTGGCCCCCACCTCGGATCATGTGACCCTCATCTTGCAGTCTGTTGCTCGTTCAAGTCTTTTCTAAGAGAGGGGGGGGATCCAAGGCTCTATTGATGAAGTTCATCAGCATGCAGGGACAGCATCGGCCGTCACCATGACAACCAAATACAGCCACCAGCACCCCCATTCCCCAGGGCTCCTCTCCCCATGACTCCACCAGCATTCATCGTTCTGCTCCGCCTTCCATCAGGTTCTAATGGACGCCTACAGTCACATATTTATCTCTACTACCCAGAATCCTCAGCGCTTCTGCGAAGTCTTGTCTCCGCGCCGGCGGCATGGCTTCCTGGATGCGTCTGTCGGTCGATTGGTTGTCTGACGGACAAATTTGGAACTATAGAAAAGTTTGTTTTGACATTTTGTACAAGTGTTCATGGTGCCCAGAGGATGAGCCCCACTTTAAGGACCCCCCACTTTTACTGCAGCAGCATCTCCCTTCATGTTCAGTGAAACATCCCAACATCTGTTGGATGGTGAGACGTGTAGCGGGGAGTGGAGGGTTCCCCCCAGTGAGGTTCTCAGTGGGGGGGTCCTGTGGGACATCAACAGCTGTTGGTGCTGAAGCCGACACCCCCCCCCTTCACGACACATCTGAACCACACGCGGTTTATTATCTCCCATCGTCCTGACAGATGCTATAGCACCGACGCGCTAACCGGAGAAACGTTTTGCTATTGTCACCTGTCACATGGTTCCATGGTATCCATGGTAACCAGAGAGGTCAAGGATAGGTTTTTGTTTGCGTTTTTACGTTGTTTCTGTCAATCAGACAATCAATAAAACAACAGCTGAAAGCAGGGTGGGTCGGAGTTGTTGTCGGTCTTGTTGTCGGTCTTGTTGTCGGTCTTGTTGTCGGTCTTGTTGTCGGTCTTGTTGTCGGTCTTGTTGTCGGTCTTGTTGTTGGTCTTGTCGGTCTTGTTGTCGGTCTTGTTGTCAGTCTTGTTGTCGGTCTTGTTGTCGGTCTTGTTGTCGGTCTTGTTGTCGGTCTTGTTGTCAGTCTTGTTGTCGGTCTTGTCGGTCTTCTTGTCGGTCTTGTCGGTCTTGTTGTCGGTCTTGTTGTCGGTCTTGTTGTCGGTCTTGTCGGTCTTGTTGTCGGTCTTGTTGTCGGTCTTGTTGTCGGTCTTGTCGGTCTTGTTGTCGGTCTTGTCGTCGGTCTTGTCGGTCTTGTCGGTCTTGTTGTCGGTCTTGTTGTCGGTCTTGTTGTCGGTCTTGTCGGTCTTGTTGTCGGTCTTGTCGTCGGTCTTGTCGGTCTTGTCGGTCTTGTTGTCGGTCTTGTTGTCGGTCTTGTTGTCGGTCTTGTTGTCGGTCTTGTTGTCGGTCTTGTTGTCGGTCTTGTTGTCGGTCTTGTTGTCGGCAGCAGAGCAATGCCCTTCCTTCCAGAAGTCCCCGATGTCCCAGAAGGCTGTTCCTTCTACGACTGTGACGTGAACCCGACTCGTGATCTCGGCTCGTGAACATACGTGTGCTTGTTGTTCTGTGCATCTCCTGACATGTTGCTGACCTCTGACCTCTGACCTCCTGTTGTCTCCAGGGCAGCTGGCGGCAGGAAGCTGTGAGATCGTCCTTCTGGACCGGGACAGCAGCCAGCCCAGGAGGACCATCGCCCGGCAGACGGCCCGCTGCGCCTGCAGGAAGGGGCAGATCGCCGGGACCACGCGAGCCCGGCCCGCCTGTGTGGACGGTGAGACCATAACCTACCCAGAATCCTTTGCTTTCAAACAGAACAAGTCATTGAGGACTCCAGAACGCCCGGCTGTCGTCCTGGAGTTCTGGCTCGGGGTCATCCCAGGAGGTCACACCCGACAGAAACTCCATCACGGCAGAAATCTTTAGTTCACGTCAGTTTAAAATAGAATCTGTGTGAGTTGGATTTGGAAAAGCAGCTGCAGGTGGAACTCTTTTCCTCCCCGTTGGAGCAGAACTCCAAGATGTTCTTGATGGGATTCCAACTCCCTCAGATTCCAGGCACTTGGGAGGACAAACGAGACGAGACGAGACCTTTTAGCTTTACATCGGGCGGCGATGGACCGAAAAGGGCAACGAGGCGTTGTGTTCAGGGACTGTGAGGCGTTCAGGGTGTTTACTGGAGTCTGAGACATTCAGCGCTCCTCATGACCTCAGATACAAAACAAGACAGAAGGAAATATCAGCGGAGGTGAAGCAGATGATTGGATGTGGCGAGATAAAGAATCGTCGCTGATGTGTTCAGTCGGTCTGAACGCAGAACGACTCGGAGACGGTTGTTTTATTCTGACGGGTGAATCTGTTCCGTAGAACCGGTTCTGTTGTCGCCGCTCCGGTTCCCCTGGGACGGGCGTCGTCCCTCCTTCTGGACATCGTCCGTGATGAATGAAGCGATTACAAACCGGCCTCGTCTCGTTTCGGATAAATGAACCGTGCTGAGCGGCGGCGGCAGCGGTGGATGGATCTGCGCTGCGCTGGTTCATTAATCAGTGTGTTGGCGTGGCGTTCGCAGGTGTTCAGGTGTTCACTGATACCTGAGATTAATCCACATCACTGTTTGTTAGTGTGAACGTCTGCTCGCTATATTTAACACCTGAAAACTCACCGATTCCCTGTGAAACTCAACCAAACTGCTGAGTGTGACGGTCGGCGGACCTGGAGGGGTTCAGGGCCACCAGGGGCACCAAACCCCCCAGGGCTGGAAAGAAGAGTCAGAAGCTGAGCTGAGTTTTTAGTCAGGGTGGGATACAGCTGAGGTGATGGAGACATGATGGAGGGAACAGGTGGAGGGGGTTAGGTTTAGGTTTAGGCTAGGTTAAGGTTAGGTTTAGAATAGGGTCTAGGGTTGGGGGTCTGGGTTGGGATCTTGTGGACCAACACGGAGGACACATTGAAGAAGAATCCGTCCATCAGGAACCTTTTTGTGATCAGGATGGTCCAGATCAGAGACTAAAGATTCCTTCACCTGTCCCGGCAGGGAAATTATTTTTCCACTCTTGTAGTTGGTACTCTTTACACACACATACATGCAGTAATCCCTTGCTTGTTTGCGCTTCAAGATTTTTATGAGGTAGTCACGTGATACCGAACGCGCATGCTATTGGCTGACAGCATCCACACTTCCGTGTTTTAAAAAAACACTTGTGTTTTAAACTGTCTATCGGAGTGTTTTAACAGTAATACAGATAGAAGGTGGTTTAATGTCAGGATGGGGGGGTTCAGAAACATTTAAATTAGCGTAAATAATAAAATAATTTGTCGCTATATTGAGGAATCTCATTTTCACGGGTGGTCCTGGAACGTATTAACAGCAGGGATTACCGCATGGATAAAAAAATAATGTCCCCTCACCCTCGTTGGGCGGTATCTGTGTCCTCTTTCAGGCCCCTGGGGGTCTCAGGGTTCTGTCAGTACCTTAGCTGTTCGTAGGACTGTGCTCTTCTGGACTGAGGCTTCAGACTTTGTTCCAGGAATCTGCGGGAGCCCCGCTCCCCGTTTGGAGCTCAGGTAGCCCGTTTGGAGCTCAGGTAGCCCGTTTGGAGCTCAGGTAGCCCGTTTGGAGCTCAGGTAGCTCCACGCGGTTCTGCTGCTCAGATGAACTCCCGGCTGAGCCGAGCTGCTCCCATCAGGAACCGCTCTGCTAATTGGGGGCTAACAGGCTATCACAATCACACCGGCGCTCCAATGGGACGGGTGATTACCTGCTAATGGATCACAGCCTGCGCACACCTGAGCGGCTATCCATCCCCACAGGTGATTGGCTGGGGAGAACGTCACCTGATCCGGATAAAACCAGGAAGTCTGAGCCCACAGGACGTCCAGGGAATCTGTTCTGAGTTCAATTAAATGTTCAATGTTCCTGTTCAATTAAATCTCCTCCTCATTCTCACACCCCCCCAACCCCCTTTCTCTCTGTGGGCCAATCAGGGAGCCACGATATGCAAATGAGGTTGTGAGAATGTCCTATTTCTTTATAAATAGCTGCTGACGATGAAGAGCGGCGTGTACAGTCAACACAATCAGATATTCTCTGACGAGGTGATCGACCTCTTAATCCAACAACGATTAAAACGGGATTAAAAGATGCATGTCAACAACAACCAACAACCAACAACAACCAACAACAACCAACGTCATCACTTCATTAGCTGGAAATTCATTTAAAAATTGTTTTTGTATTTATTTTTTATGACTCGCTTCATAGAGAAAACTAGAACACGGTGAATAAGTCAGACTTAAGTTATCTTACTTATTAACTGTCGTGTGTAGAAAATGTATTAAAGTCCAAAGAAGCAAATTAAGGATAAAACGGAGGATTTATTATGAAGCCTGACTTAGTAACAAACAAACAAACATGTCCTCCCCCCCCCCCCCCCAGTTCACATCGTCTGGACCCGGCGCTGGTGTGAGATGACTCCATGTCTGGACCAGGAGGGCTGCGACCTTCTGGTCAACCGATCGGGCTGGACCTGCACACAACCTGGGGGCCGGGTCAAGACCACCACGGTGAGATGTGAACCCATGTGGGTGTGTTATATATATATATACATATGTATTTATTCTTTTTTATTTTTACATGTCACTTCCTGTTACCGGTTAGTCTCCCGTTTTCCTCATTCGTCGTTGGTCTATCTCGTCTAAATGGGTTGAATCTCTGAATCTCCAGTCTGGAATGTAAATTGAAGACTGGAGATTGGTGGTGGTGACGGCTGATGGATCTCCACAGACTAGATGATGGGGGTGGGTAGACCTAATACATCACAACGAGTAACTCAGAGGTGCTGAGACATTCGTTGTCAGGAAGCCAACAGCCAGACGTCGTACCTGGATGAGAACGTCACACGGACCGACTGGCGTGTTGAAGCCTCACACGGACCGGCTGGCGTGTTGAAGCCTCACACGGACCGGCTGGCGTGTTGAAGGACAGCAGATGGGTTTTCCTCGCTGTGAGGTGAACAACAGAACGGCTACAGCGTTCATTAAGACTCCAAAGGAACCATCAGAGGAGCAAATGTCTTCTGATGAGCCACGAGGAAGTCTAGAGCATCTAATCAGTGATTTGTAATGAGTGTGGGGGAGAACTCCTCCACGCCATCTGAGGTCTCCATGGACCGGTGGGGGCTTCAGATCGGTGGTCCTCCTTTGTAGATATAGAGTTTAAACTTGTCAGTCAGTTCACCCCAACAACTCCAGGAAACATCTTCAGCTGATCCAGGAAGCAGCTCAGAACTTTGAGAGATCACCTGATGCCTGTTAACGCACAAACAGAACGTTAACAAATACTTATTTTATGTATTGAAACCGTATATATTTGTTTATAATAGTTTACCCATATAACACCATGATATTTGTTTATAATCAATAGAAAAATTTATAAAAACCCATATATTTGTTTATAATAACTAGACTATAAAACAAGATATATTTGTTTATAAATCTATTTATAAAAATGCTGTATTTGTTTTTAATAAATACAATTTATAAAACACTAAATTTAGAAATCACTATATATTTGATTTAAACAAATGCAATATTTATAAAAACACTATATATTTTTTATAATGAATACAATTTATAAAACATATTTTTATAATCAATAGATTATTAAAACAATATATATGTATAATATTTATAAAACACTATATTTTTAAAATATACTATTTAAATATACTAATATACTATTTATTAAAAACACTGTTTTTAATACCCTATTTATAAATCACTATATATTTATTTTTAATTAAAATAATATTTATAAAACACTATATTTCAGGTGGTAGACAGCAGAGTTGAGTCCAAATCTATAGTTTTAATAACAGTAGAGCCCAAATAATCAGACAATCAGGCGCATCAAACATACGACAGGCAGAACCTGAGAACCGAACACTATCAGAGCGCGGTAGAAAAGTGAACAGAACGCTGAAAGTGGAACAAGTCACTAGTAACCTGTGCTGAATAAGGGTGATGTGGGAGTGGTCGATGGAGATGAGGAGCAGGTGGAGCGGCACAGGTGACAGGAAGGAGCTGATGGCCGATGGCAGGGAGGGAGCTGGAGAAAGACAGGAGATGAAACCCTGCATCACTTTAGTTAATAATAAATTAATGTTTATTAATCACTATATGACATTTGTTTATAATAAATAGAATATTTATAAAACACTATTTGTTTCCTAGTTTGATCAATAAAAGACTACATGATATTTGGTTATAAAGTACCTCAATAAAAAGCTATATATTTGTTTATAATTAATAGTTTATCAATAAAGACAAAGCAAATAAAAAATAGTTAATTAAAACTATACGTTTACCTATAAATAATAATTCATCAAAACACTACAAAAATTTTTATGTAAAAAGTATATCCATTAAGACAGTATTATATTTGTGTATAATACAATATCAGTAAACACTAAATGTTTGTAATAAATAAAACAACAATAAACACTTTTTGTTTACGATATCAACATTAATAAACACTATATGATGTGTGTTTATAAAATATATTATCAATAAACACTAAATGATGTATTTTTATAATAAATACAGTATCAATAAACCCTATATGATGTTTGTTGGTAATAAATACAATATCAATAATCAATACAGTGCGTGAGACACAAACGTGCTTCAAACAGTCTGTCAGAGTGTTTTAAAGGTGATACAGATAGAAGGTGGTTTAATATCAGTATGGAGAGGGGTCAGAAATGTTTAAATTACCATAAATAATAAAATAGTGTGTAGTTTGTGGGATGTCCTGTCGGTGTTCGGTGGCCGTCCTCCACACCTGTATAAACACACCTGAGCTGACACAGGTCCCCACGTTTCGGCTCCCGGTGTCGTCGTCGGTCACCTGTGTCTCAGAACCACAGGACGGGACGACACCTGAGGCTCCTGGACCGTTAAAAATGAATTCATTGCTCTCTTTAATATTTTAAGAAGATTTCGTCGTGTTTTCTTGTGTCTCCAGAAATAAATAGTATAAATAAATAGAGTCTGAGCTCATTGTTTCTCTGGACCAGCTGCAATTCATCACAAAGCAATTATGCTGGAAACGAGGACGCCGGCTTTCCAGTTTACTCCCAGCTGCAGAGTTTATCATGGACACACACACACACACACACACACACACACACACACACACACACACACACACACACACACACACACACACACACACACACACAGAACATGTTCTCCTGATATGCAGAAGAATCAGAGGTTAATTTGACGGGCTCGTTTCCTCCTGGCTGAAACGGTTTTCTTTGTTCTGGCTGTTTGATTCTCTCGGTGGATGTTTTCTTCTCCAGCTGACAAGAGGTCAAAGGTCAGCAGCAGAAGCATATCTGACTGCAGCGCCGATAAGATAAATCATAGCATGTTTTTTCATGAGTTTAAAGCTGAAGGAGACACAAATCACTGCTTCCTCCCACTGCAGGCTTCATGCCAGATGCTAATTAGCTGCTAGCGCTAACGTTTAACAGAACACAACCCAGCTGAAGTAGCCTCAGGCTAATCAGACTGATCCACTCCAGGTGTGGAGAGGAGCAACAGGTGTGGAGACGAGGCTCCGCCCACAGGTTCAGCCACTCCTCCTGCCACGCCCAAGCCCAGCAGAGCGCTACCTTCTTCTGATTGGTTGCGTCAAAAGAGTCCGTAGGTGTGAGTGTTGTGTGTTTGTGTTTGGTGTGGCTCTGTGATGAGCTGGCGTCTTGTCCAGGGTGTACCCCGTTTTTGACCATAGACAGCTGGGATAGACTCCAGCAGACCGGGACCCGCAAGGGTGGATGGACAAACGGACGGATGGACAAATGGATGGATGTATGGATGGATAGGACATCTTCCTTCAGCAGTAAAAAAAAAAAAAATTTTTAATTAAACACATGTACATTTTTTTAAATAAAAAAATATAAATTAAATATATCTAAATTATATAAATAGATGTGTGTGTTTTTAATTTTTTTAGTTTATTTTCCGGTTAAAAATGACTGGAAGGAAAACACCATCCAGAAAACCTTGACTTTAATCTTCATTCAGTAACATGACAACATTTTGCTGGATGATGATGAAGCTGGATGATGATGACGCTGGATGATGATGAAGCTGGATGATGATGAAGCTGGACGATGATGAAGCTGGATGATGATGAAGCTGGATGATGATGACGCTGGATGATGATGAAGCTGGACGATGATGACGCTGGATGATGATGAATCTGGTAAACAGGGATTATCTGGTTCCTCTCTGAGGAACCAGTCCATCATATTCCCAGTGGTTCCAGACACGTGTCGTTTCTGCTGACTTGACTCCAGAGAGGAGCTCCGGCCGGTGAGACGTTCTGAAGGCGTGACCCAGATTCTTCACTCCGGTTGGTCAACCCCTGCCGTCCTCCAGGAGGCTGGAACTGGCCCGTGGTTTTCTTGTCAGAGCGTTTTTTCTACGACGGCGAACATGTACTCCTCCTGCAGGAGTTTGATAGATGTTAGGAATGTTCTCCACACGGTTCCTCCGTGTTCAATCAGCTGTGAGCTGGTGGAGGAATGTTGATGGATGCTGAGGCCCCGCTCGTCCTTGTCTGACTCCTACGACTCTTTACGGATTCCAGCTGCAGTCGAACACGATGGCGATGAATAATTCAGGAGTCGGCGCCGTTGTTGTTTCTTCTTCTTCTTGTGAGTCTTCACCTGAAAGCAATTACAGAAAGCTCTGCCTCCGCCGGGGGAACAGAAATGAAGTGTCCCCGCTCATCCCCAAAAGTTCATGTTTTTAATCAGAACCCAACCCCCCCCAGAGGATCGGTCCACACACCGGCTGGAGCAAATGTCAAATGAGACTCTATTAGTGGAGCTCTGCAGAAAAACATCACGTTTAAATATACAATACATAAACAGAGTTCATTTGACCTCCAGAAAGCAGTGCATCCTGGGATACGCTTTGAGGAAAATGTGTGCGTCCAAAAGTAATAACAGAACATACGGTGGAAGCGTATGCGAGGATTGAATTCAGTACAATATAAAAGACTAAAGAAACTGTTAATTTTAGAAAAAAAAGTTATTTAAATTAATCATAATTTTAAATATATATATAATTAATTAATAATAGTTAATTTTAAAATTATAAAAAATAAATTATTTAAACTATTTAAAATAAAATTTTAAATAGTTCATTTAAAAAAAAGGGTAAGAATATACATTAGTTTTATCAAAATGTTAAAGCCTGGTAGTTATTTAAAAAAAACAGTTTTAGAAATGTAATATAGATGTAATATATATATATATTAATATATAATATATTATTTTTCACTTTTACTTTTCACTCAATAATTTTCCTTGCCTTTAATTCATATTTTCTCCTGTGGACACTGAACCAAGCTGACAGAACCTTCACACACATTTAGTACTATCTGTAGTAATATCTGTAGTAATATCTGTAGTAATACCTGCAGTAATATCTGTAGTAATATCTGTAGTAATATCTGTAGTAATATCTGTAGTAATACCTGTAGTAATATCTGTAGTAATACCTGTAGTAATACCTGTAGTAATATAATATCTGTAGTAACATCTGTAGTAATACCTGTAGTAATATCTGTAGTAATATCTGTAGTAATATCTGTAGTAATACCTGTAGTAATACCTGTAGTAATACCTGTAGTAATACTTGTAGTAATACTGTAGTAATACTGTAGTACTACATGTCTGTTTAACGGCTGAGGATGGAACACATAGATAATAAGGGATAAATTAGCTTCTGATTAGCCTCCAGAAACGCGGGGGGGGGGACACTCTGATTGGTGGACCTGACGCTGCTTCTTCCTGTCCTCCAGGTCTCCTGACAGAGACAACAACGACAGACCGCCCAAAGCCTGAGACTAAGCTCCTCCCATCGCTCACGCCCCCGCCCTCCATCACCAGGTGGAGGATTGACCACAGCCGCTGACGACCAATCATGATCCACCTGACGAGCCTGAGAGCGAGGGGGGGGGCGGCGGTCCCCGCCTCACGCTCGACGTCCTCTTGGGGACCAAAGCGACTGTTTCCCCAGGACAGGAGTGGATTCCGTGTTTTCCTGACGTGTTTTTTTCTGACCAAAGATGATGAAGATGGACTTCCAGCCTCGAGCCGCTATGTCATGCGTATGTATGGCTATGTCATGTACAGAAACGAACGCAAATCACACAGGAAGTGACATAAGAGAGCAAAGGAGACTGTATGAGTTGATGACGAGACATTTATCTGTTGGGGCGGTTCAGATGTTCAGATGAACATCGGTCCGGTGGAGAACACGCCTGCAGACGTGTTCCACAGACTGACCTGCATCAATCACCATGGAGACGAGGTCAAAGTACTTTTATAAGAAACTGTGAATGAAATCCTCCAGTTCTGCTTTATGATCCTCCTGAGACACGACGCAACCAAACAACGCAAATAAACACCGTTAAAGTCCAGGTTTCAGCGTCTTTGCTTGCAGACGTGAGCTTCCATATCCAGGTGGGTCCAGGTGGGTCCAGGTGGGTCCAGGTGGGTCCATGAGGTCTCCATGGAACAGAGACTGGTTTATGTCGACACTGAGTCACAGACGTTTGGGGGGGGGGTCCAGTTCTCTGCAGCAGAGAAGATGGACGGTGTTGCATTCAAGGACGTCAGACCTTCCAGGTGTAATTAGCCGACACAGATTAAGGACATCCCTAGGGGGGTAAAAGTGGTCCCCACTCCAGTGGGCCGTTTGACCAACCTGACCCCCCACCCCCCACGCCCCACCGTCATGCTTCAGACCTGGTCCTTGTTTCTCAGATTAGATTCAGACGTTACTCTGTGTGTGTGTGTGTGTGTGTGTGTGTGTGTGTGTGTGTGTGTGTGTGTGTGTGTGTGTGTGTGTGTGTGTGTGTGTGTGTGTGTGTGTGTGTGAGGGCTCTGGGATTCATCGCATTCAGCTGGTCGTTGGTTTGAATCCCCAGATCGTTACAGCTGGAGCATCCAACGCCCTTTGTACAAGTCACGTTAACACACACACACACGCGCACACACACACACACACACACACACACACACACATTGGATTTACACAAAATTGGATTTAAAGGATTTCCACCAATTTACTGATCTTCTTTGTTTAACTTCACAGTGAAAAGAAATTATTTGTCCTGTTGGTCGTTTAATTCAGGGTCAGGGGTCAGAGGTCAGGTGTCAGGGGTCATGGCTTAGGGTCAATTAGAACTTTCTAAATGTCAGCTTGTGATGAATAATTAAACAAAATAACCAAAAATGTTTTTAGATTCAAAATGAAGAAACTTTATCAGATTCTAGCTGCAGAACAAATGATTTTCTTCGTCACATGAGAACGATGTGGTGAAGCTGGAGCTCCTGGTCCAGATCCTGGTCCAGATCCTGATCCAGATCCTGGTCCAGATCCTGGTCCAGATCCAGATCCAGATCCAGATCCAGATCCAGATCCAGATCCAGATCCAGATCCAGATCCAGATCCAGATCCAGATCCAGAACCAGCAGCTCAGAGGACCGGCTCATTGGTCCATTTGTCACCGTCAGCCGTCTGGATGTGTCTCCTGGGGATCGATGGCGTCCTGCCAGCCGTTATGACGTCGCGTCGCTGATTAAATGTCAGGAGGAGCCGATCGAAGGAACGCCGTCCCGTCAAGGTCGACGCCCATCACCCCGCCTTTGAATAAAACTTTATCCGCACCACGTTCTCATCTCTTGTTCTTCCTCGTCCGGCGCTGATCGCACAGAGGCTGAACAGACAGGTGGGGCAGGGAGGCGGGGCCAGGTGAACTGTGTCCCTGGGAAACGGGGCGGAGCTTGGAGGAAACCAGCTTCATGCAAACGTGACGAAGGCTTCAAGGACCGCTGAAGGACGGGGGGGTCCGCCTCACCAGGCGGGGGGCGGGCTCTGAGGAGGAGGAGGAGGGGCGGGAGGGTGTCGACACACGACAGGTGTGACAGTGGGCCCTGTGGGAGGAGCCTGGGGACGCAGATGATTAATGTGGGGTGAGAACCGTTTGCTGAAGGTCGGATGAGGACTGGGGGGGCGAGGATCGAGGCTGGGGGGCCTACCTGCTGCCACCTGTAGGACGGGGGCGGAGCTTTGCCTTTAAAGGACTCCCAGAAGTCCAGACTGACTCCCTGGTCTCCAGTCCCACCTCAGATCCGATGATGTCATCACTCAGAGGAAAAGGTTCACGCCGTTGTCATGACAACTTGTGAATAAAGACACGTGTTTCTATCCATGACTGGTAAAATCATTATAATCCTGCTGTAACGCTCATGCTAAGCTAACCATGAAGGGGTGGGGTCGGGGTTCGGTGGCGTCCGTTTTGCCGCCGCCCCCCCAGCGGTGAGCGGCCGGCGCTAAGAGGGAAAGCGTGTCCCGCCGTTGGAGCGTGAAATCCAGCTGATGTCACGTCACCGACCGACAGAATCATGAATTAAACACGTGGGGGGGGGGGGGGGGGCAGCACGGGGAGCATTCTGTTCTGACCTGCTGGACCAACAGGGGCCGTTCCTGAGGCTCCGCCCCATCCGGTCCCATCATGCTTTGCTCTGTGAGTCCGACTCTCCTGTCAGAGCGTCGCTGACGCGTCTCTGTATTGAGTGCTGTTTAACCTGCAGCGAGACGCTCGGCCTCCTGGGAAATGTGTCCCGTTCTCCTCCTACATCATCCATCACGGCCGCCGGGGGAGGCAGCGGCCCGTCGGGTCCCCGGGGGGGGGGGGGCGGGAAACGCTTCCGGCACAACAAGTTTGTGTTTAAAACACACGGCGCTGCGGCGACATGAAGGAGCGTTCTGAGTCGAGTAAACCGGGGAGCGTTCCATCGCTCAGCGCCCCCCAACCCCAGGATCCGGAGGAACCGCTTCTTATTTTATCTGCAGGCAGGAACACAAAACCAGGCTTAATCTGGAGCCACCAATCATTCCCGGAGCAGCGCCGCGCTGTCGGCGCGTATTTATAACCCCCTTCTGGGTCGGCTGCAGCGGGAGGTTCTGGTCAGATGGATCAGAAGACGTGCGACGGTAGCGCCGTCGTACGTACGCAATCTGGAGGTCAGCGTTGTCCCCGGAGGTCACGGAGAACCAGAACCAGAACCTACACCTCTATAAACCAGGATTCTTTGAACCAGGATTCTTTAAACCAGGATATTTTAAACCAGGATATTTTAAACCAGGATTCCTTAATTCAGGATTCTATAAATCAGGATTCTTTAAACCAGGATTCTTTAAACCAGGATTCTTTGAACCAGGATTTTCCAGGTCATCCAGTCACAGTCAAAATTTGAGACGTTTCAGTAATTCAGGGTCATTTTGCAGAACCCCCCCCCCCATCCCACACACACACCCACACCACACACACACACACACACACACACACCCACACACACACACACACCGTGGTGACGGGGTTCTAAAGGCACCTTCCTCCTCGTATCAGGGGACAGAACCTCAGTGGATGAAGCCCTGACAGCATCGCGGTCACTCCCACAATGCATCAGGCCTCATATATCAATTTTGCGCATGACTTCACACAACTGGCTCCCACCAAGGGGGGGGTCTCGGTCCGTTTGTCATTAGGGGATCATCAGTGGGGCCGGCACACACAAAGTCAGACCCCCACACACACACACACACACACACACACACACACACACACACACACACACACACACACACACACACACACACACACACACACACACACACACACACACACATTGGAGTCCACTAATCTCTTGTGCATTCGCTCATCAACGCTCACGACTTCACTTCATCGCGATTTTTGGTAGGCAGTCACGTGATACTGTACTCGCATTCTATTGGCTGACAGCATCAGGAAGTGCTTTAAACAGCCTATCAGAGTGTTTTAAAGGTAACACAGATAGAAGGTGGTTTAATATCAGTATGGGGGGGTTCATAAACATTTAAATTGCTGTAAATAATAAGATAAATAGTTTGTCGCGGAATTCGTTATTTGGGTGTGGTTCCTGAACGCATTAACAGTGAAGATTATTGGGATTATTGTACTCGGGTGTTCAGGATTAACATCAAGATTAAGGTTAAGATTAAGTTTATTTTAACCTTAACTACAAGCATCAAATATTAATAATACCGACACCTGTAATTAGATGGATGGATGGATGGATGATGGATGGATGGATGAACAGATCGATGGATGGATCAGTCCTGATGGTGCAGAAGATAAAATCCGGTGCTTCTTCCTTGGTGGTTCTTGCGCCTGAAGCTCTCGTTGGAGCTCCGACTCCACCATCATGTGTTCGTGACCCAGAGGTCAGGAGGTCGACGGTTCTGACAGTTCTTTCCTGACGCTGCTGGCGTCCATGAACTTTGGTGGTGAACCCACAGCAGGTCCAACCTGAGCTGCTCCTCCAGCACCAAAGCTTCAAGACTGAGGAAAGTTTGTTGGGACTTTCCCGTGCAGGCGATTGGACCTGCAGGACGCCGTGATCTGCGGTACAAAAGCGATAAAAGTGCATTTGTTGGTGACGCCAAAAAACCCGGTGGCTTTCATCGACTCACCTAATTATTCCTCCAGAGGTCCAATTAGCCCGACGGTGGCCGGACATGAAGCGACTCGCCGGTTCAGCGAGGAGTCGGTGGATTGGCCCCCTACACGCTAAAAATACCCCGCTTCAGATTCCTCATGCAAATTCACACTTCACTTTACCGAGAGTCAGGAAACTTTTAATTAAACGGCGGCGCGTGGACGGGACCGTTCTTCTGAGCGCCAAACACTTGGAACGACATGCTAACGACAACGCAGCGAGTCTTATTTTAGCAAACGACTGAACGCACTTCTGTTGGTTCCCACAGACGGACGAACGCCTGCCAGAACATTCCTGATCAACTTTAATACGGTGACGCCACGGGAGTCCAACCTCCTACTGCGCAGGTAGGCTAGCAGGAGGCTCCAGAGGCTACGCTAGCAGGCGTGAAACTACAACCGGTCCAGTTCCCTCTCCACCAGCGTGGTTTCAGTTCTCATTAAAGTAAACGGTTTAAAAGTTTGAAAAAGAAACCATTTCATTTTTTTCAACTTTAATTTCATTAACTATGCTAGCAACAGAGCATTTCTGCATCAATTACAAACAATAAAAGGCGGTCAGAGACTGTAACATCCTGCGATACCCCTGAACTCAACATTTGACCCTGTCATACACATTTTGTGCCAGAGACGTGGACCTAAAAAGGTATAAAAGTAAAAATGTGACCTTGACCTAGTTTTTCAAGGTCAAGGTTGTGATCTAATGATCATCCCTTTGCCTCCCTGAATGTAACGCCTTTTGTTTCGTCTTTCTGTCTTATCTGGTTATGTACATTTTTTTTACAAAAGTTGAAATTTGACCTTGACCTAGTTTTCTCAAGGTCAAGGTCATCATCTCATCTTCATCCCCTGTGCTGCCTGAGTCATGTGCTCTTTGTTTCATCTTTCTATCTGAACGGTTGTGGAGATGTTTGGTGGACGAACACACAAACACTGACATTACATCACCGCATCACGTGACGTAATAAACAGGAAGTAAATAACCAGACGGTCCTGATTGGTCGTCAGTTGAGACGGTTCCAGCACCAAACTCTTGTTTTGTTTACATCTCCACTGAGTGGTTTTCTGTGAGCGCTGCGTTGACTTGGTCCGGCCCCCACCCGCCGTCCTCAGGTCGCCTCTGGGTTCCTACTGAACCCCCTTTTCACCTCACATCCGACCAACGGAACCGTTTTAGCAAAACAGAGATGATAAATGTTGGCGACAGTTTGTCTGAGACACACTGGAAGCTTCACCACTCCTGACCCTCTCTATTATCTCCTTCCCTTCGACCGGCCGGCGCTCAGGACTGCATGTTAAGCAAAGTTTCTTGAACAATTGATACCAGCGAGAGCAGCGCCAGACAAATGGGCCGGGGTGCGGGCCATCCATCACGCCCAAAGAACACTCATTGTTTGCAGATTCTAACCTAGAGGAGTTCCTCTGGTTCTTCTCCCACGAGGCCCACAAATCATGGGCTGACAAGGACAGCGGAGCTGAGCCGGACCCGATCTGACCGGGCTGGGCCGGGTGGGAACCGGCCGGGTCACAGAAGAGAGTTCCTGGGCTTCTGCTCCGTCTGATCCCGGTTCAGACGGCGTGATCTGGTCACTGCGTTCTGAAGAGTCCAGCAGGGGCTGATGGGGGTTCTGTTGGGTTCTGGTACTGAAGTCTTCTGGATTTCACTGCAGTGATGGAAAAAGTCTTTCTGTCCAGCAAACTGAAAAATGTTGGAATGCAGCCCCTCACCTGCAACCAATGAGCAAATTATAAGGGGGATGGCGCCTTGCTCAAGGGCGCTTCGGCGAGTGAACTGACACCTCCCACTGTCAGTTCACACTCCAGAATATTTTGTTCAACACTGGTCTTGACCGGCTGACCCCCCGGTCCCCAGTCCAGGACCTAATGGAATGAACTACTGCCCCCCCAAGAGCACAGAAGTTCAGTTATCACTACCAGGGGTCGGCGACCTGGCCCCCGGGGGCCCCATTCGGCCCTTTCATCCTTACGCTGCTGCCCGATGTGACTTGGGAAAATAGAAAATAAACATCCAACTGCAGTGTTTTATTTGTATTCTATTTATTTTATCAGTGTAAATGTAACATTATTGCACTCCTGAAATAAGAAAATAAAATTGTATTTTATTAATTTTAGTCGCACAAAATATGCGTCACACCCGCTAAGATCCAGGAGAAGAACTCCCGTCAACCAGGTCAATGGAATGTTTATGCAGATAAATATTATCTAAAATATAAAAATCTTTTATTTTTTATTAATTTACACCTACGGGCGATTTGGAACGGCCAATTAACCTGAAGCACACATCTTTGGAGGCGGGGGGGGGGAGCTGGAGAACCCAGAGAGAACCCACGCAGACACGGGGCACAGCAGGTGGCGCTATTTATATTTGTGTGTATATATTTTAACTTATTTTATCATACACTTGGTCAATTCATTATTTGCTCATACTTTTTTTTTGTAGTACAGTCAATTCCAGAAGCCGGACCAGAACCAGACTGGACCACACATGAAGACACCTGCCTGTGATTAGACCTCAGGCCAGCAGGTGTTTCTTTTGCACATGAAGCGTTCCTGGAAGCAGTCGGTCCAAAGCCTCACGAGGCTTCATCTCACCGTCACTAATGAAAGGGCTGGAAGGTCAGGATGAACACTAACTATCAGGCTGGGGGCTGAGCTGCTATATGAAGGGTGTGGCTGGTGGGGGGAGGGGCTGCAGGCGAGCGAAGGGAAGGGAAGGCAGGTGTAGGGAATGAGCTGATGACAGGTGGGACCGGATCAGGAAGGAAGATATGTTAGTACACAGAAAACACACAGGATAATTACTGTCCAGCACTTCATGGGTTTCATAAATTACACGCTACAGTTGTTTACACAGAGTAAAGGTTAAAGGTTAATAAAGGTTATATATATATATATATATATATATATCAGTATATATATACAGGTAGGAAACATCAGAACCTATTTGTGGCTCCCAGCGTGTTCTTTTCTGTGGACACCAGGACTGAATGGTTTTTCTACCCCTGCCTTAGATGCCTCATCAATCTGATCTTCATCATATACGCCCCCCCCCCCCATCTACTAATATACACTGTCTTAAGGAGTGCACCGAAGCGCCGCTCTGGTTAATCCCCCCCAGAGGGACGTCCTTTAGAGACGTGATGGATGATGGAGAACACCAGCTGACACCAGCGATTACCCAACATCCATCAGCAGGAAGTAAAGAGTCCCTGTTAGTGGAGGTATCCTGACCCGACACCCCCACAGCAGGGGGGCAGGTTGTGTTCTCTGTGGACAGAGCCCGACGAGCTGGGGCTTAAACCCACAACTATAGAACCATAGAGAGAAGAACAATCAGAACACGTATGGAACACGTATGGAACACGTATGGAACACAGATGTCATATGTCGTGAGCAGCAGGCTAAAGCTTCATAACCTTCATGTGAACACACGTCCTGCTTCACCCCCCCAGCCATCACCTGATAAATGATGGAAAGCAGCTGAGAGCACCCTGCTAACATTAGCATGCTAATTTAATACAATCTCATCCCACAGCATGGAGGGCCGCCCACTCCTCACACCCAGTTACACACCCCCCTCTGGTCCTCCTGTGACCTCTGACCCCCCACTGCTGCCATGATGGTGCTGATTTCATTAATCCTTGATGCACTCAGAGGTAATTAACCATCAGCAGCTGGAGGGGAATTAAACCTCTCTGCCATACTATGGGAAAGGTACTACATCATACTATGGGATAGGCTCACTGCCACAGTGTTTCGTGTGTGTGTTCCTGCGTCTCTGAAGCACATTTTCTGACAGGTGACACATGATCGTCACACAGCGAGCATCTCTGGGACGTGAGCTTTACATGCAGAATATACAAACAAAAATATTCACAATTTTTCCACTTCTCAGCTTAAATTTTGAACCTAGAAATCGCCATTATGTTTTGATCTCATCAGAAAACTCACCTGTGTGACTCACCTGTGTGACTCACCTGTGTGACTCACCTGTGTGACTCACCTGTGTGACTCACCTGTGTGACTCACCTGTGTGATTCTGTCTGATTAAAATCGACCAATCAGCAACAGGTGTGCTGGTTCTAAGCTGCAGTGACAGAGGAGTTAGTTCGACCCCCCAGAGAACAAGAAGAGTCCTGTTGGGTTTGTCTGTCTGTTAAAACGCTTTGGAACGTCTGATGGGGGGGTTAAGAGATAGACTAATAAAGGATGATTGATTGATTGATTGATTGATTGATTGATTGATTGATTGATTGATTGATTGATTATCATCATGCCTCTGAAAAAGATGCAGAAGTTGGAGAGGTGTGTGTGAAGGTTCTGTCAGCTTGGTTCAGTCTCCACAGGAGAAAATATGAATTAAAGACAAAGAAAACTACTGAGGGAAAAGTACAAGTTTCCAAAAAAAATGACATCTTTCTTTATTTTGAAAACTATTTTTTTAATCACTACCAGGCTTTAACATTTTAATATAACTTATTTTTTTGTTTTGTTTTACTTAAACAGTTAAGATGTCATTAATAAAAACATTAAAATTAAAGGTTTGTTTAGTTTTTATATTGAACTATTAGAGATATTCTGTTATTACTTTTGGGATGCACACATTTTTCTTGAAGTGCATCCCAGGATGCACTGCTTTCTGGAGGTAACATGAACTCTGCAGTCATCCTATAGGTTAGCTATACATCACACTATATGTTTGGCTACTACATCATACCATAGGTTAGGCTCCTAACCTTTCCTGTGGGTCCATTAATATTAATATTAACGTCCTGGGGGTCCACGCCGCCGACCCCCAGGACGTTAATATTAACGTTAGCAGCAGACCCTGATGAGCCGTCAACAGGATTCCAGCTGGTTTCATGATGTCACCATGAATTATTCACCAGTCGCTCTAACAGAGAGCATCGCTGTTCCACTTCGCCGTTTAGCTGCTGTTTGCTCAGGGACACGGGTCGGTTAGCGGGTCAACGCTCACCTCTGACCCGTGTTTACGTGTACGAACAGAATGTATGGAGTTAAAACTGTAAAAACTATCCTGCAGGCTTCTTTAACCATGGTGTATGTCTGCGTGGGTTCTCCGTCATCCAGCTCATGGTTCTCCAAAGCTGTTTAATCCACTGGACTTTATTTAAACCGCTGGACAAGAGGCTTCTTCAGTTCTGATGGTGGGGCGACCCCCCGCCACCCAGCAGCACATCCTCTTCTTCCGCCATCTTTGGGGAAATGACTTCCTTCTTTGTAAAGCGTCTTCATAATTACAGCCAAACTGCAGGTTAATTGCCTAATCTCTATCGCCATGGAGACGTCCAGTTGAAATCCCCACACAATCTGTTACAGGAGCAGCAGCCAGAAGATCCTCTGTTACCGGGGGTCCGGCAGGTAGTGGACGCCGGCTCAGGTACGCTGCCGCCGCCGCTCGCGGTCATGTGGAGTGAACAATGTCATCCAAGGACGCTTGTTAGGGCATTCACGAAAGTATATATATACGTGTATATATATACATATATATATATATAGATATATATATCTTCATCTTCCAAATGATGAAGAGGAGTCACATTGTGTTCACAGACCGTCGTTGGTTTCATTACCTGTCCTGTTTCTACAGCGTCCCAGCATTCCACCGGGTTTCCACCTGAAACAAAGTGGAGGGTTAGCAATCCCTCAGCAGTGACTGAAGGCTCGCTTTAAGTCTTCTGTTCTGTGTGTGTGTGTGTGTGTGTGTGTGTGTGTGTGTGTGTGTGTGTGTGTGTGTGTGTGTGTGTGTGTGTGTGTGTGTGAGACTCTTTTTTTATCCTCTCTAAACACTTTCTGACCTGTTAAATATGAAGAACAGAGAATCTGTAACACAGACGTGTTCTCCAGGTCCTCATTAGATATTCAGATGCCGGGTCAATGACTCAAACACACACACACACACACACACACACACACACACACACACACACACATACACCTCCTGACACCCAGGGGGGCGGGCCCGACGCCACGGCGACAGAGCTCCACCTTTGATGGATGTGCACCTGAATCCAGAGGTGATGGATGTTGGTGTCACCACCGGTGGACTGAGAGCGGGGGGGGGGGTGAGGTCACGGGGACATCGGTTGGTACTCTGTCCAGGTACTCTGACAAGGAGTTCGGCCCCCTCCACTTCCCTTCCCTGGGGTGTCCAGAGACGGTGACCCCACCAGAGGAAAGGTCACTAATCTGTGATTAAACAGCAGAGACTCAGAGGACGAACCTCAGTCCATCAGGACGTTTCTAGTGTTTCGTCTCAGGTCCTGGGGTGACATGAGGTCAGAGCGAGGTCACGGGTCTACCTGCTCGTCAGGAGTCATTGGAGTCACCTGTGGCCCCGCCCCCTCCAGCTGATGGCGCTCAGCCTCGTTCAGAGGACATAAAAGGAGGTGGAGCCTCATGTGTGCAGGTGGTGCTCTGGGTTTGTGGGATGTGTGGGACGGGGGGGTCGGGTGTGGGATGTGGGGGTCAGGTGTGGGGGGTTAGGGACATGTGGGTCCGACCCTCCCCTGTCAGCTGGAGCGTGATGTCATCACCAGCCAGGTCAGCTGACATGTCGTTTCGGCCCCCGGTCTACGCCACCCCCGCGCCCCCGGGCTGACGGCCCATTTATCTCCGTTTGAGGCGGCGGGGGCCTCGTCGCTCTGACGACAGAGAAGGTGAACGACGCTGGCGTCCTCACCTGACGCCTCATGGAGTGTAATTGGTTGTCATTGCGTGGCAGGATGTCTCCTGGGGGGGGGGGGTTCATGGGGGGGTCCATGGGGGGGTCCCTCTCCAGCAGACTGATGAATGTTAAGTGTGTCTTTGAACGTAGAAGCAGGACGTACAGAATGAAGCATCCATCCGATGATCATCATATTAGCTAGTCTGTGATGCTAGTTTGACCTTTGACCTCTCACGCCGGTTTCCTTCGCTTGTTTTCTGCGTAGGAGCAGAAAATCGTTCTGTCGACGCTGCCGTCGGACGCCAATCGCTCGTTCCCACCAATTAGCAGCGACCTGAGGCCCGACTCACAAGGTCGCTGGTTACGGATCGTTGCCATGGTTACGCTGGTAACCCGATCAACAGCTCAGAAGATGAACTACAGTCAGAACTGGTTCTGACACGCCTGCTGGATATTCATCATCAGCTTTGTAATTACAGGAACTTATTGGAGAACAGGGGAGGGGGCATGAGGAGGCCAGGGGCGTGGTCTCAGGGGCGTGGTCTCAGGGTGTGTGGTCTCAGGGGCGTGGTCTCTGGGCGTGGTCTTGGGTGTGGTCTCGGCGCGATGACCCCTGGGGTTCATGAAGCCTCCATCTGTCTGCAGCTGATAGATTTTTCCCCATTCTCCAATCATTGGAGCTGATGGGCTGCTGACCTCTGACCTCTGCGGCGTCCTGCTCAATCAGCAGCAGTCTGGAGGGGGGGGCTGGAGGTTAGAACAGTGTTTATCTGTGAGTCCGTGTTCAGTGGATCCAGTCTGACCTTAAACAATGAATGTGTTTATTGTCAGAATTGGTTAAAAACATTTTGTAGAGACGTGTTTGTGGATTCGGGGGACGGGGGCGACACCAACCAGACGGTTTTACCCATCAGCCCTGTGTTTCCCAGACTTTACGTATCCATCAAATAGTTTTTCTATAAATGAATGTCTTGACTTTTTGATGACAAACTGAGCCGGTGAATAAGTCTGTGTGGACTGATGAGGGCTCGTCAGGCGATGAACGGCGCTGGGGGAGGAGAGGGATGCAGATCGACTCCCATCGTGTCACAAAGAAGCGATCGGTGAAGGTCGGCCGGCGGCGAGCCGCTGACGGCGCCGCTTTAAATAATGGAAGAAATGAAAGATTGAAAATGAGCAATTTGATTATCCCGGCGGCGGCGGCGGCGGTGATGCATGGAGGACGGCCGGCCGTTTGCACCGCATCTCATTACCGTTGCTACGGCGATGAGTGAGGTTCTGTAGGTCATTCTGAGCAGTCCAGTTCCAGAGGTTTAGAACCAACAACCTGCTCTGGCTGTTGTTATTCCTGCTCCTGTCAGAGCCAATCAGAGGTGTGAGCGATGCCAGTATGCTAATGAGATGCTGTGGAGGCTGACAGATATTCGATGTTCATCCCATTATGCAAATGAGGCCCATCTGATCAATAACTCCTTTGATTACCGCCGAGTTCAACAGTGACTTTGTCCTGAGCGCAAACAGTCCAGGTGAAGACAGAAGCCCCGCCCACTGCCTCTACTCAACGCTGAATCTGATTGGACAATGACAGCCTGTGGGGCTGGTTCCATTTAGTTCATGAGGGCCTCAGCGGCGCGTCAGGCCTGAAGCCTTTTTTCCGTTACCAGCAACGTTAACGCCGTCATTCAGCAGCAGGGTGGAGGTTACCGCGGCGCCGTCCCATAATGCACCGCTCCGCCGATCCGCTCCGACCAGCGGAATCAAATCAAGTCCTGTTCTTTGTCTCCCCGCCGCCGCCACCGCCACCGCCCTTCCTGCTTTGAATCGGTTAACCTTTGTGTTGGGGTCCGGCGCCGCCGACCGGCTGCTGACGCGTTCATCAACGGATGACAAATGAGCTGTCCTTCCAGATGCCTGATTATTTGACCTTTATTCCACAGGAGATGGGCAGTTAGCAAAGGGGGTGGGGGGGGTCGTGATGGAGCTAAGTGGACGCCGGCGTGAACACAAACGAGTGGGGGGGGGGGGACCGTTCAGATCGGACGGCGGCGAGGCGACGAGATGGGATTCATCACTTCCTGCTCAGAAAGCAGCGAGTCGGCAGATCGGGTGGGGATGAGGCGGGTCGCAGGTCGACGCCCACGAGGAAGGTGGGCCTTCAGCCGGCCTGAGGTGACATCATCACAGCAGGCGACGCCCACGAGCTGAACGAGTGACGTCATCCTCTGTTGTCATGACATCACATCTTCTTCTTTGATGACATCATCCTTCTGCAGCTTCACAGCCTCTTCTGGTCAAACTTTCCTTCAGTTTTTCGGGTGGTGGGGGGGGGCGGCTATCCTAACTTGCTGCTGTGGGTTCTGAGTGGGGTCAGGACTCCATCAGGGGCCTCGGGGCCCCCGGCCCCCCCCCAGGATGAGAGGATCAGTCGGGTGTGAAATAGACGTGGTGATTGCTCAGAAGCCACTGGGCCTCCACTCTGACACACACACACACACACACACACACACAAACACACACACACCAGAAGTTGAGTTCTACAGGCCCGTGTTCCTGAACCTGGATCCAGAAACCACTTCCTGTTTTGGTTCTGATCCAGTAAACTTGAGAAACAACAGAAACGTGAACACTGTGTGGTGTGTGTGTGTGTGTGTGTGTGTTGGACACTAAAGTGGGCCAGGCAGCGTTTTGATGTGTGTGGTGTAAATATAGCCCCCACCCGTCTAATTCAGCGTCTTGTTTTCATGGGTTTGAATTCATCACCAAATAATGTGGAACAAAACAAACTCCTCCCATTTCCCAGGAGGCCGAGCGTCTAATGAGTTCACTCCATAAAAGATTCATACCTCTGCAAAACACACTGTCAGTGTACACACACACACACACACACACACACACACACACACACACACACACACACACACACACACACACACACACACACACACTCTAGTGTCCAATATCCCAATAGAAATAATGGTAGGATCTGTGATTCTAACTGCCTGTTGGTGTGTGTGTGTGTGTGTGTGTGTGTGTGTGTGTGTGTGTGTGTGTGTGTGTGTGTAGACGGTCTGCGGTCCAGTTGGGTCACATGACGCGCCCGCTGCCGTTCTGCAGGACATTCTGTGAAACAGGAAATGTGTCAGGGGGGTTTCTCCCCTCACTTCCTGTTTGCTGCTCCGTTACGTCTGACTGGAGAAAACAAACAAGTAAACAAACGTCCGTCAACAACAACAGCAACGTTTGTTTGTTTGTTTGTTTGTTTGAAGCTGGAGCCTTCAAGTAGCACCTGGACCGCCCCAAGCTCCCTGATTGGTTTATTAGTGTGATGTCACTCCACTGCCACCAGAGCCACACCCTCGTTGCAGGTCAAGGGTTTGTTGCCGCGGCTACACTAAATGGAACGGTACCAGGGGCCGGTTCCATTCCCCTTCCATTCTGTGCTGTTTCAGGTGGAACAACAGCCCCACCTGGTGGCCACAGACGGTTCTCACACCTCCTGGAGTGAGTGAAGCAGGAAGCGTCCCGTTTCGCTGATGGAACGCTCCAACAGAAACAACATTCCTGACACCTGAGACACGGATTGACGACACAGCACATCATCGATCAGTGATCAATAACATATTTAATTCTCAGTGTTTTCGTATAAAATCCCACCGGCCCGCAGTCGGCTGGGTTCCACCCCCGTCGGCTGGAACTGTGGTTCGTCCCAGAGACTAAAGTACCAAACGTATTTACACACACACACACACACACACCCGTCCATCGCTACCCTGTGAGAAACCAACACACACCAAACTATCACCTCAGCGCCGTTAATGCTGGGAAATAAAAAAATAAACTCACCAACAGAAGGGGGGGCAGGGGGGGGGCAGGATCGTCTATAAAGTGGTGCATAAACATTTCTGCTTTACAATAAATTAGTACAGGCACAGTCGTCCCTGCAGCGACTCGTCAGCCCGGGTGGGAGGAGTCTGTGACGTCCGATAGACTTGAACTCTTCACACCACAACTGTGACGTCCCGCAGACTTGAACTCACCACGCCACACACACACACACACACACAGGGAGAACCGGCAGCACGCTTTTTGGTTTGGGTGTGATCGATGCACTTCAGGTGTGTCGCCTCCAGAGCGTCTCCATAGGTTTATATAAATATGTACAGATAAAAAAAGTCGTCGCTCAGTGAAAACATTCCGGTAAAAAAACGATGCAGACACACAGTATTAATGACACAGTGTTAATGCCGAGGGCGCCGCCCCCCCGGGGGGGGGGTGGGGCGCGCGTAATAACTTACAAAACGGTAGAAAACCAGCGGAGAACGTTCACCAGTTCGTTCTCTGGTGGGGGGAGGGGGGGATAGCACCAGCAGGAAGGCCGACGCCCCCGTCGTCGTGGCGATGCCTCTGTTGCCGCGGCGACGCGGGGGCGGTGCCTCTGCCCGTAGAAACACCGGTACCAGAACCAACGGGAGTGAATAAATTAGTGTGTGTGTGTGTGTGTGTGGGGGGGGGGGCTGCTGCCGGCGCCAGCACAACATTGGTCGTCGTCATGGTGATGAGAGGGGGTGGGGGGCAGCAGTGTTGCAGCACATTTATGGAGGTCAGAGGTCAAACTGACACATTCAACAGGTGGACACCCGTGTGTGTGTGTGTGGGGGGGGGGTCGGTCCTCACAGTCTGTTTGACTTTTCATTGCATAGTTCTAAAGATGATGGCCGTCACCGGGGGGGGGGTGGTTCCAGTTTACAGGACATGGTAAACACATGTGGGGGGGGTTTGGGGGGGCGAGTGACGGTCAACCACTGGCTCCAGCTCTCTGCTGACGGTGAAGGTCGTCCACAGCGGTTCTGGTGGTTGGGGGGGGGGGGGGTCAGCTGGACTTGGTCAGGCATCTGGCTGATCCCAGGGGGGGCAGTCTTGGATCTAGGAAGCCATTGCCTGCAGAGAGAGAAGGGGGGGAGGGGGCCACAGACCTGTTAGTGTGGACCTGCATGAACAGAAGCACCAGTGGTTAAGACTCAAATGTGGGCGGGCTGACCCCACCCCTAACCCCACCCCTAACCCACCCCTCAAACCCGGCTGCCCCCCCCCCATTATTCTAGGGCGGTGTCCTCACCAGCTGCGCTGGCTGTCGATGGAGGGGACGAGGGAGGGGTTCTCTGCGGACCTGAACTGGATCTGCTCTCCGGCTCTGAGATCGTCCCTGGGGGGTCGGGGCGGGGCCGGCTTGTGACGACGCCCCATCCTCTGAGCTCTGGGGTCCCTGATCTGTGACGACCCAAACACAGAGAGGGATGGAAGCTGAGCGGAGGGTCTCCATGACAACAGGGTGCACCAGGAAGGAGACTAAAGCACCTGTCAGGCGACGCCCCCCCCCAGTCAGGTGACCTCTGACTCACCTGAAGAGGTCTTGGCAGCTTTGGTGAACTCCCTGCTGTCGATGCGGGTCAGGCTGGTCCTGTCGTCCACGGTGCTCCGGCGAGCCGCCAGGACACGCCCCCTACAGCCTCTAGCGGGGGCGACGCTGCAGGAGGGGGGGGGGGAGGAAAGCTGACAGTAGTTCCTGATTCCGACTACACCCGGCGTTAGCCCCGCCCCTCCGCTGTGACCTCACCTGTTTCCGCGGGCGACGCTCCTGCTGGAGATGCTCGACTCGGACGCGCAGCGCCGTCGCGGCTCCAGGAGGCGGGGGGATGTCGATCTGTCGTCCTCCCCCAGGACAAAACCGTTGGTTATCCCTGGAGACAGAGGAGACAGAGGGGGGGGGGCATAGGGTCAGAGTGGCGCTCAGAACCACGCCTGAATGGGGCGGGGCCAGACGCACCAGTGCCCAGACGCTTGATGGGCGTCTCCTCCTCCTCGTCGCCGTCGGCGCTGTTGCTCCGCCTCCTCTTCTTCGGCAGGAGCAGCGTCTCCAATCGTGGGATCACCACCGACAGGAAGGTTTTGGCCCCCAGGGGGGGCGGCGACGCCTCCTGGGTCTTGGGGGGCTTCTGGGGGCTGGCGCTCTTGGACTTCCTGAAGATGGCGTTGGTGCGCCGGCCACAGGGCGCGGGGGCCTCCTGGAGGTCGCCGTTGAGGAGCGTTGGGTCCGGGGTGTGCCCGTGGGGGGGGTCCAGGGGCGCTGAGGTAGGCGTTTGGTCCACACTGGGTGGGGGGGCGTCCAGCTCGCCCCCGCCGACCGGAGGGTCGGGCTGCGACGGGGGCGTGACCCGCTCCGACCCCTCCGCCGGGAAGGAGCTCTCTGAGTGGGCTTGAGGTAGGGGCTCCTCCTCCGGGGGGGCGGGGCCTGAGGCAGGGGGGGCGTCTGGGGGGGGCTTCTTCAGGCTGAGTTCGCCGCGGACCTCCAGGATGAGCTTCTTCAGCAGCTTCAGCCTCTTGCTGCGGGAGGGGCTGTGCTTCATGGCCGTGCTCAGGTCCAGCTTCTCCAGCAGCTCCTTCAGCTGCTCCTCCGGGGGGGTCTTCTGCCGGTAGGTGGGGGTCAGCAGACGGTCCACTGAAACAGGGGGTGGAGGCAGAAGATGAATCTGATTGATGCTGTCGTCACGGTAACAAAACGAGCTCAGACGCGACGTCTCCACCTACCGTCCTCCCAGGAGAAGGGCGGGGGCTCCTCCAGCCGGGGGGGTTCGGGCAGATGCACCCCACTGGGGTAGTCGAAGCCGAGCCTGTTGGCCTCCCGGCGGGCCCGGCGCAGGATGACCCCCCCGTGGTCCAGCATCCTCTGGGCGGCGCGGTAGAAGAAGGTGTCCCTGGCGTTGTACTGCATGCAGTTGGAGATGATGAGGTTGAAGTCGTCCTCGAAGGCCTCCAGGCTGCCGTAGCCGTGGGCCTCCAGCCGCCGCCGCATCGTGGAGAAGTCCATCGGGTTCCGGATGTGGTCCAGGTAGTCGGGGACCTGCAGCGAACACAACGGCTTCGATGAAGATGATGACGATGATGGTCCCCAACATTCAGGCGTTCTCAGAACCTGAACGTTTGAGGCTCCGAGCTAACGACTAGCGGCTAACAGGTAGCAGCTAAGGACTAGCGGCCAGTGGCTAACGGACCTCCTTGACGTTGACGGGCTGGGCGAAGATGCTGTACTGGTCCTTGTCCTGCAGCTGCCCCAGAACGGCTCTCAGCAGGATGTTGAAGGGGGTCAGCTGGTACTCCAGGACCGCCTGCTGCTGCTTCATCTGAGGGGCGACAGGCACAGACAGGGGCATCAGCAGGGAGGTGGGGGCTGGTTCTGCTAGGGGGGGTTAGGGGGGACTGGCTCCTACCTCCTCCCTCTTCAGCTTCTCCCTCTTCCGGATCAGCTCCAGCAGGAGGCGGGCCCGCTCCAGGTCGTGGCGGAGGCGGTGCCACTCCTTCAGCTGCTCCTTCAGGGCCTGGCTGGTCTCCACCCGCTTCTGCAGCACACAGACAAACGTGACTCCCCAGACCGGACGCTCACCAGACCAGACAGGTGGGGGGGGGGGCACCACTGACCGTCTGCTGGGTCTTGCTGGGCTGGGGGTTGGCCTGCAGCCGGCGGATCAGCGGGACGTTGTTCCTGGACTGACGCTTCTGCACCCAGTAGCTCAACAACCGCTCCACAAACGCCCGCTTCCTCTGGACCGCCACCTGGTTCAGGATGGAGTCAAAGCTGACCCACAGGGACAGGATCAATACCGGATCAATACACAAACAACACACGGTCAATACAAGATCAATACACCACCAATAACTGATCAACACAATATCAATACAGGATCAACCCACAATCAATACCAGACCAACACGCAAACAATATACCATCAATTACCGATCAGTACACGAATAATACCCGATCAATACAAGATCCATACACGAATAATACTCAATCAATGCACAAATAATACTAGGTCAATATAACAAGCACTACACGTTAAATACCCAGTCAATACAGGATCAATACATGAACAATACACGATCAATACACAATGAATACCCCAATAATAACCAATCAATTAGCCGATTAATACATGATTACTGGTTATACCCAATCACTACACAATCAATACACGAAAAATACCACGATCAGTACACAGATCAATACATATACATTGATTAATACGTGATTAATACCCAATCAATACACAATCAACACATGATCATCTGGTCCTCCACTCATCATTCAACACAGACGTTCTAACTCTGCAGCCAGATGCATTCTGGGAGCCTACCTGGAGACGGTGATGCTGGGCCCGCTGCTGGCGGGGCCCTCGGGTTGTGGCTCCGCCTCCGGCTCCGCCCTCTTGCTCTTCTTCCTGGCCCAGCCTTTGGCGCGCACCTTGGCCCTCTTTTCGGGCCCCTTGGGGGCGGTGCCGTTCTGGGGGCGGGGCTCCTGGTAGATGTTGAGGGCGCGGCGCTCGCAACCCTGGGGGGCGTGGCTGCAGCAGTACGCCGTCTTCTTGACGGAGAAGCCGACGGCGCCGGAGGCGGACACCTCCCTCACCGGCTCCATCTTCATGTAGAGCCCCGCCCTCTGGGCGCAGCTGACGTGGAAGGCGGCGTAGCAGTTGACGCGGTCGCACTGGATGCAGGCGCCCACCCCCTTCGCCCGGCACAGGTAGCAGGTGAGCCTCCAGCGGGCGGGGGGGATGCTGCGCACGCCGTCGATGGGCTCCACGAACACGGCGTCGGAGAAGCCCACCTCAGGTACCCACAGGGCGCACGCCACGTGGCCCCAGCGCCCGTCGTCCGTCCTCTTTAGGGCGCCGCCCCGGTTGGGGCAGAAGACGCAGTCGGCGGGGCGGGCGGGGCGCTGCAGGCAGTGGCGGCACAGCCACTGGCCCTCGGGCACGTAGGGCACGCCGTAGCACTCCTGGTGCACGGCGATGTCGCACGAGTCGCAGAACAGGATGACGTTGCTGTCGGCGCCGTCGCCGTCCATGCACACGCAGCAGACGGCGTCCTCGTCCACCAGCGCCTGGGTGGGGTTGTGGCCCCGTGCGGCGGCGGCGGCGTGCGCCTCCTTCTCGAAGCGGTCCATCAGGAACTCGAACAGGTTGTGCGACACCTGGGACACGCCCTCGCCTTTGCGTTTGTCGTTGACCAGCTCCAGCCAGGCGTAGTCCTCCTCGTCCATGTCGTACTCCACCTCCTCGTCCAGCTCCTCCGCCGTGCGCTCCGTGTACTCGTAGTACGCCGCCGGACGCCGCGGCACCACCGGGAGGTTGTACTCCACCGTCCTGACCCGGGGCTCCAGGAGCGCGGCCGTGCCGCCGCCCTGCGCGGCGCCGAGCGACGCCGTCAGCGCGGCGCTCTTCTTCTGCCGGTTGATCTTCAGGCGCACGGAGCGCACCGGCGCCTGCGGCGGCTTCTCGTGGTTCTCCTTGTTGCTGTTGCACTCCAGAATCTCCTGCGCCGTGGGGTCGTCGTCCGTGATCACGTCCAGTTTGTCGTAGATGCTCAGGCGGTGCACGCGGCCGTCCACCTCCAGCTCCACCATCCGCTGGGCCTGCGCGTACGTCAGCGTCTCCCGATTGGGCGACGGCTTGATGGGGGAGGAGTCTCGCTTGAGCGCCGACGGGCGCTGGTGGCGACTCTTCTTCTTCATGGTGGTGCGACGAGCCTGAGAGAGAGGAAACACATTTCCTGTTTATGCGTGTGACGTCATCTGACCGTCACATGTTCACGTGACGACCAGCTGGGACCAGAACCCATCCGGAAGGAAAGTCAGTAACCTGATTGGACTAGTTCTGAGCTTGTGATGACAAAAAACTACACTTCCTTCCTGTTTGTTTGTGTTGTTGTGACGTCACTTCCCCTCTCACTATAAGGTCGAATCTAAGTGCTTGTAGTCCGACTGACAGCGACTTTCACCTAACGGCAGAAGCACCGGTGTCACCGGGACCGACAACGTTCACCGGACAGACGTGTGTAGAGGACCCCCCTTCCGGCCGGCCGGACCCCCCTCCGGCCAGTGGAATGCCCCTCCGGCCAGAGGAACCCCCTCCGGCCAGAGGAACCCCCTCCACAGGACAGGGTCTGTTAGCCGCGGCTAAAGCTAGCTTCTCTCCAGCAAACACAACTGGTGTGTGTGTGTGTGTGTGTGTGTGTGTGTGTGTGTGTGTGTGTGTGTGTGTGTCGAACACAACACACACACACACCGGGCGGTGTCCTCCATCTGGTGGGGGCCCCTCCGGAGCGGGGATTACCCGCATTAGGACCCTCCGTCCGCACCGGGCTGTGAGCTCCCACCGACCGGAGGAGGAAATATGGCGACTAGCCCAGCTAGCAGCTAGCCGGAGAAGGTTACCGGTCCCCCGGCCTGTCAAGAGCCCGCCCCGCCGGTCTGAACGTCAGCCTGCACGGACCGGACGGCCGGTGCCGAGCCCGCCGGGGACCGACGCGACGCGGGCGGGACTCACCTCGGTGGATTCACGGGTTCAGCTCCTGCAGCAATGGCGGCGCGGCCTAAAACACATCCAGCTCGCGCGTCCCAGCGGCCGCGGCTCGCGCTGAACCGACGGTTTCCGGTAAGCCACCGGCCGGTATCCAGGGCGACGGGGCCGGCTCCCGGGGGGGGTCCGCTCCGGGCGGTCGGCGCTGGCGACGGCACGGGAGAAGAAGCCGTGGAAGTGGCGAGAGCTCAGCAGCTGCCCGAGCTCCTCGTCCCCCAACAACAATGCGGTTGTGTGGAGCGTGCGTCATGACGTCATCGCGTAGAAACCAAAAACCAGGAAGTGGCTCGGAAATGAATATTCAGGACAACATCCTGGGGCCTGTCAGAGGTCACACACACACAATGTGTGTGTGAAGGAAGACAACAACAACAACAACAGCAAAATAACGTTTATTTATTCGTTTGTTTGCTGGAATTCAATAAACTACCAAAATAAAAGATTGTTTCACACGCTTCATTTTTGAGACATTAGTTCACAGAATGTGGAACCACAGCAGCATGACAACTATAACCTTTTGTTTTATACTAAATACGACCAAATTCATCCTTTGTGGGTACACTTGTACAAGTTGCTGCTATTACTCCGTCATCTGGCGTCCGTCTCCGAACAGGAAGCAGCTGGATGGCAGCAGAAACACTCACCAAAATAAAATGTACAGGATGGTTCACATTCAATAAAGGACGGGAATTAAAAGTCTGGGAGAAAATGTTCCTCCTGAAAGCCCTAAAAACAGCCCCCCCCCCCAGTGTGTCCTCTTCCTGGACAGGCCACGCCCCTTCATCCTGTCGGGTCAGGTGGATTCAGCTGCTGCTCCTCTTCACCCGGGTTCACACACCTGGGGGGCGGGTCCCCTTCTCTGGACAGCAGGTTGTTCTTACGGAGGTGGCAGGCCTGCTCGTAGGGGGGGCGTATGGGGGGCTGGGTGGGGGGGGTGTACTCGTACTGTTGCCCCGGCTCCAGCTGGAGGGAGGGAGTGGGAGGAAGAGCCGTCACAACTAGTTCACATCCACACACTCCTCTAGTTCAGGCTAAACCACCTGCAGGTCACGGGTCTATCCCAGCTAGCTCAAGGCGAGAGGCAGGGTACACCCCAGATGGGTCGCCAGCACACTAAGTGTCTAACTTCTACATGAAGTAGGATATAGTTTAAAGCACTGATGATCGATTTGGTGGCTGCTATTGGGGTTTAAAATTTAATATTTGAAGAGATTATAAA
Source organism: Antennarius striatus (assembly GCF_040054535.1). Classification (NCBI taxonomy): domain Eukaryota; kingdom Metazoa; phylum Chordata; class Actinopteri; order Lophiiformes; family Antennariidae; genus Antennarius; species Antennarius striatus. The sequence goes on along the minus strand of NC_090779.1, from coordinate 25,509,576 downwards.
CATGTCTCAGAGTTTAACATCAATAGACCTCAAAGGTTCGTTATTAAGAAAAACTGTGGTGAGGTCAAAAGAAAAGGGTTTGACTCCTCAGATGATCTGCGTATCATTAGACGATGTCATTTGTAGTGCATAAATGAATTATAATATATAATCCAATTGGCTCTGGTTGGGAAAACTGCTGATGCTTTTATAGAACGTCCAGAAGAACCCCCCCAGACTAGCCTGAACACAGCAGCAGAATGGGGGCGTGGCTCCTCACCTGTAGAGGGTAGGTCCGGTCCGAGTCGAAGGCGCTGAGATCGCCGCATGCCAGGAAGGGAACGATGACACGGTTCGGCCCCTCCAGCTGGTTAAAGTCCACGTCTGTGGGACAGGAAGCAGACTGAGACACGCAGAGAACACACGGTCCAAATAACCCCCCCCAGACCCGGGCTGGACCCCCCCACCCGCAGCGTGTAGACCGGCTGGAGTTACCGTAGGTGTGATCCAGCAGAGGGTTGGACATGTTGGGGACGTAGCCGTCAGGAGGAGAGTAGTTCTGACACACCACGAAGGCCTCTACACACACACACACACACACACACACACACACACACACACACACACACACACACACACACACACACACACACACAAATAAGGTTATGAACAGAACACAGGCTCATCCGTAAGTAAACAAGGAAGCAGGTTTAGTTTGGGCACCTCCCTGTCACTGGACGTGAGCCCACGGTACATTACCCAGCATGCATCTGTTCAGAAGCTGGGGGCATGGCCCTCCTGTGTCAGTTCCGTGTGAGGGCGGGGACTCACCGATGCTGGAGTTCCTGCTGCTGCGAGGCTTGGAGCAGGTCACACCGCTGAAGAAGAGCTTCAGCTGGGAGTAGAGCAGCGTCACGTCTTTACCCCTGAAGATCTGAGACAGGGGGATTGTGGGGGGTGGGGGGTGGTTGGGGGGCAGACAAGGAGTCAAGGATGAGGTGGACTGATCAGTCCTCTGGATGAGACAAGACCACCTGAAGGAACAGGTGAGGACGAGGGGGGTCCCGTTGGACTCACCTTGGCCACAAAGGTGCCTCCAGGCTTCAGGACGTGAGTCGTGATGTTCAGGGCCTGCAGGACAAACAGGCGTCAGCGTGACCCCCCCGGACAGACAGCATCATGAACCCACACTCGTACTCACAGCCAGCAGCAGCTGGGCCTGGATGTACTCGTCCACATCATGGAGCCCCGTTACTATGGAGACCAAAGGGAAGCGGTGGACAATAGAAAACAGACATGACACCGCCAGGCGGACAGGAAGTGAACGCCTCACCGTCTGGAGCGCCGTCACACACCACCAGGTCGGCTGGCTGGCCCTCGAAGTGTCGGATGATCTCCTGAGCCGTGGACACCTGAGGAGAAGAACACAGCAGAACGTTCCCGACGTTCTAGAAACGCTCGTCTGCCGGACGCGTTCCTTAAACCCGGACGTGTGAGGTCGTCACCTTGGTGATGTCGCCCTGGATCTGAGTGACCCCCGCCAGAGGAGCCATGGCCTGCAGATCCACCGCCACAATCTTCACCTCCTCAGCCGTCTCCTGCTGGCCCCTGGGGGCCAGAACCAAACAACTCACTCATGATGGACCAGAAGACGTTCCTGAATGACTTCATGTGAGATCAGGACAGACGGACCTGAGTTTGCGACTGAGGACCTGACTCCAGCTGCCGGGCGCGGCGCACAGATCCACGGCCCGGCTGACTCCTAGCGGGAACACACACACACGTTAGCACGCAGGTGGTCGGGGGTCCTCAGCCCTCGGGCGGAGCTGGCGCTCACCTGAGAACAGGTGGAACTCCTCGTCCAGCTGCAGCAGCTTGAAGGCGCTCCTCGCCCTCCAGCCCCCCTCTTTGGCCAGCCGGTAGTAGATGTCCCGCTTGTCTTTGGAGGACCGGCCCATCCTGACCTCTGACCCCTGAAAACAATAGTTAGAAAACGGTCTGTTCCGTCACAGGATGCTGCTCGGTTCAGTTCCGGAAGACGTACTAACCAAACACCGATTTATTCTGATTTAAACGGCGCGTTTCATTGAATCATTTAAAACATGAATAAAATTCTAAGAACCGGTTTTTTCTTCGGGTCGATCGGAACCAAACAACCTTTAAACCGAATTTATTCACTCACGTCAAATGTTTCTGTTCAAAAGCGGTGATAAAATGCGGTTATACACGGTTGACACGGCGCTCTGCTCACCGTGTGCGTCTTCTTCCGGTGTTGACGATGGAAGGACCCCGCGGAGGCTGGTCGTGAAGCGCCTGTTCAAAATGACGCCGGGGAAGACGAGTCACGTTAGAACGTGAATTTTTTTAATATGACCAATATTAAAACGTTGATTTCCACGGGCTCCGTGGGAGAGAATAAACACAGCCAACATTTAAACTACGGTTAAAATATGTTTGTTCACGTTTTCCAGGTGTCTGTTCAAGCAGGCGGTGGCACTGCAGGCATCCATCATCTTTAACTAATTCATATCAAAGATTCATTAATCAGTTGAAGTAATTAATTAATCTTAAATTCATTCATTCACACAGGAATAACACTGATATCAGTTGGTGGTCAGAGACCATTTTCCTGGACACACACACACGCCACTGACAATTTCTTTTTTCATTACTGGACAAACTGTTTGGGTGTGTGTGTGTGTGTGTGTGTGTATTAATTCCCCATCAATAGTTAATAGGATTTTCAAATTATTCACTCATTACCTGAATTTAAAATTGATTCCACTGGAAATTGCAGTCCTAATATTTGGAATAAAACTCTCCCAGGTCATTCTTTATCTCCTGGTTTCATAATTAAGAGCATCTTTGAAATGATTGGCTGTTTAAAAGGTCTAAAACACATTGTTTTAAAATAGAAACTCCTTGCAATAACAGGAAATTTTGGCAGTAATTAAAATAAAGCAAAGGAGCAAACAAACCAGTCAGGATGTCAGTTTATATACAAAAAATTTAATTGGAAAAAAGAGGGGTCCCCCTGTAAGAAATATGTATTTCAAAAGAAACTTCAAATGTAAATTAACAAAACAAATTTAAAACTCCCTGTCATCCTTTTTAGGAGAAAAAAAAATGTTAAGAAACAAATAAATAACAGGAGGAACGTCTCCTCACAGAAACACCAACAGCTCGTTCAGAAAAGGAACATCTTTGCATTGACTGTGCGTTTAATACTGACAGGCAGAACCCAGAACAGCTGCTGGTCCTCAGGTCAGGACGGGGTACCCGGCGTCACGCCTGGCGAGCTGAACGCTCACGCCCCAGACCTCCTGTGTGGAGGAGGACCTGTCAGGAGCCTCGAACCAAGAATGTTTCAGAACTAAAAACCACATGTGGCGTCCTGTGGGCGTGTCCATCCAGCCCACGCCACCAGTGGGCGGAGCCTACACTGCCAAACACAGGATACCTGGGCGTGGAACTTCAGACATCAAAGCCTTTTGCTTGTTGACTGTAAACAATATTTGTGGGTTTTGGTCTGTCGGCTGAACAACATGCGTTGTTGCGCTGCAGGACCGTTCAGATGGATCCAGCATGTGAACGGTCCTACAGGTCATCAGTTCATTCTGGAGGTCATCAGTTCATTCTGGAGGTCATCATCAAACGGGACAGAGCACGGTCCATTTTTCCTTTGGTGAAGGCAACGTTCTCGCTTCCTAAAAATGTCACTAATGGTCAGGAGAACCGGTGAACGGATGGAGATGCTTCAGGAGAACCTGGATGGGTTCCACATCTCTAGCCCGGACACCTCCTCTGGTAACCGTGGCAACATAGCTGCATGTGATCGTAAGGCACTCTGAAGAGGAAGTGTCGTCACTCCCGAGGGGCGACACAATACATTCAAACATCACCCAGTCCAGGCCACGCCCTCTGGTGGCTTCTGTCGACCAATCAGAGGCTCTCCTGGCTGGAGGAAGACGAGGAGGACGAAGGGTCATCCATGATGGCGTGGAACACGGTGCTCTGGTGAGTCTGCGCTCCGGCGCCGCCCATCACCCACGGGTGGAGGAGGATCTGCTCCAGCGTGGGCCGGTCGCACGGCTGCTGGCGCAGACACCAGCCAATCAGCTGCTCGCACTCTGAAAAAGGAAGGGGGGGCGTCAGGGAACCGCAGCGGTGCCAAAGGACCACCCAGAACCACCTGGACTCACCTGAGGACACCTTGTGTCTGAAGTGGACCCGCCCCCTCAGGATGTCGTCATCGTGCTCAAACGGGATGTCCCCACACACCATGTCAAACAGCAGTACCCCCAGTGACCACACGGTGGCAGAGCGGCCGTGGTACCGGCGGAACCGGATCCACTCCGGGGGACTGTACACGCGTGTGCCTGGAGGGGGGGAGAGGGACACAGCTCATGAATATTAATGACCTGGTTAGTGGTCAGCAGGAGCAGGGATCGGGGAGCCAGTTAGTTAACGGTCAGACCCGGTTAGTTAACGGTCAGAACCGGTTAGTTAACGGTCAGAACCGGTTAGTTAACGGTCAGAACCGGTTAGTTAACGGTCAGAACCGGTTAGTTAACGGTCAGACCCGGTTAGTTAACGGTCCATCTACCACTCACCATCAAAGTCAGTGTAGGCGGAGTCTTTGAGGACGGCCCCCGAGCCGAAGTCGATGAGCTGGATCTGTCCGGTCCGGAGGTCTACCAGCAGGTTCTCGTCCTTGATGTCTCGGTGGACGACGCCACAGGTGTAGCAGTGCTGCACGGCTTCCAGCACCTGCAGGAAGAAGCTGCGGGCCACGCCTTCCTCCAAGGCGCCGCGCTCAGTGATGTAATCAAACAGGTCCTGCCCCGCTTCCGGACGCTCCATCACCATCAGCCATCCGTCAGCCGCCTCCCACCAGTCCAGGAGCCGCGCCACGCCAGCAAACGCCCCGCTCACCTTCTCCAGCAGCGCGATCTCCATGGGAACCACCCTGCCCCCCTGGAACAGACCAATGACAGACGGTTAGGCCTCAGGGTTCCCCTGATCAGCTAGTCACCTGACAGGAAGTGGGTCATCTACATGTCAAACGGAGGCGGTGCTCACCAGCGTTCCCCACTCGTTCACCCGCTCACTGCACACGTGTTTGACCGCCACCTGCAGATAGTTAGCGTTAGCATGAATGCTAAGGGGCATGAAGGCAGAAGAACTCTGGAGCAAATCTAAAACCTTAAAACAGGAACACAGAACATCCTCCTGAACACGGATCAAGTTTTTCAAAGGGTTCTAACTCTGAACTGTAACTTTAAACATGAATCCACTTCCGGGTCCAGGAGACTTCAGTTAAACAGAAGATCCTGTCCCCATGTCGGGACCGTCACACACACCATGAAAACAAAGAGCACATGCAGACGGCACACAACCGTCAAGCCCCCCCAGCTGACCACAGCCGCACCGGAAGTCCACCGAAGGGACGACAAGTCAAAAGAGAGAAGCCCAGAAGTCCTTGTTGCGGTTCAGAGAACCTGAACAGTCCGTTCAGAACCGAACTAATGGGCAGGATTTGAATTTTAAGATAATTAATATCAACAGTAAAGGCTTGACTCACTATTTATCTTTTTGCTTTTTTGTGTTGCGTTGTCATAGATTTATTCTCTTCTGCTCAGTGCATACATTTATAATTACATTTTTATGTATGTTTTATATACACATTTATAAATGTAATTTTTAATTTTAAATTAAATTAATTTAAATTTGCTTTATTTTTTTATTAAACTGTTATAATCCCAGAAGAGAAATTAAGAAATATTTAATTTTACATTTTTGTTTATATTTATGTAAGTTTTTGATTCAATACTTTTAAACTGGAAACCAGTGGAACTGTCAGGATCTATTGTGCTTTTATTTTGTAAAGTCCCACCGGAAACAGCCGTGCTGCGGCCGCTTTAAGGACTGGCGGCCATGTGGCTGAACCAAAACAACGGCCCCCCGCTCTCACCGGCTGTCCGTCCGCCAGCCGGACGGCGGCGTAGACGGTCCCGAAGCCCCCGCTGCCGAGCACCGGGCCCCGCCGGTACAGCTGCTCGAACGGCGGCTCCTCCGGTTTGGCTGGAAGACACAAGGAGCGGAGATGAAGGCGGTTCCGGTCGAACTGGACCGACCGCCGGGACCGGAGCCTCCGGTGTTCACACGACCACCGGGGGCTAACGCGGGTCCATGTTACCGTGTAAACACAAAGCACCCCCCCCCCCCACACACACACACACTAGTGAGCCGTTACCAGTCGTTTAAAAATGGTGAGAATCAAACCGATCAGACCGGTACCGGAGCACAAGTCACCACAAACGGTCACCGGTGGAACCGGAGACGCGCTTCGGATCCAGCCCGTCTCCGGTGAGGGAAGGTCGGATGAGGACACGAGAACAGGGTCACGGGAGGAAAACACGCGAGGACCGGCACCCTTACCGTGAGGTAGCTTCGCCGGTCCGTCCACGGCGGGCGGGATGTGGGGGAACGAGCCCCGCTTGGGGTGCAGCATGCTGCCGGTTCTCACCGGAGAACGGAACCGGACCGGACCGGAGCGACGACACGACCGACCCGCAGCTGGAGCGGCTCCGACCCACGCGCCTCCAGAGAAGCGCGCCACTGCTGCTCCGCCGCGCATTTACAAAGGACAAGTAGATCCCTCCGCCGCCCCCCGTGGACTACAATAACGCAGCCCCGTTCTGGGAGATTTGTTAGGTGTGCCCCCCCCACACACACACACGAACCGCGATGCAGTCAGGGGCCAGAGGCTGAAGACGAGCCGTCTACTTAGGAAGACACACGCGGACTACTTTACCGTAGTGGGCCTGGCGCAAGGATTCAAGCGGGGCGCTGCGGCCGAACGTCTCGTCTGGAATGAATGAACGAGGAAGACTTTTAAACACGTCACGTGACTCTGACCCGCGGCAACAGTTCAGTGTGAAGGGTTCAAATAAAAAACTATTATTTATATATATATAAATATATATATATATATATATATATATATATATATATATATATATATATATATATATATATATATATATCCTCCTCATTTCTCACACCATACATATATATAAAATAAAAATATAAAATATAACAACAATAACCGTCTGAGTGCAGATTGTAAAGCACTTTGAGACATTCTCTGTGAATCCGGCCTATATAATATTAAATTCACTTGAAACTTTACATTTTATTACTTCTACATAAATGAGATCCAGAACCTTTGAAAGGTTCTTGGCCCACTCCTTTAGGTGATTCAGACCCAGAACCGAACTCTTGGACCCGTGAACATCATTTTTAGGTCAGGTTGCCCCAAAAAGTTCAGAATTGTCTGTGGATCAGAAACACCACTCTATAAGTGGGTCCGCTGAACTAGAACCAAGGCAGTCACAGACTGCAACATCCTGTGACACCCCTGAATCCAAACTTTTACCCTGACCTACTTGCACAGGTCAAAGATCAAAGCTAGTGCTCTGACCTACTGTCATTGATCAAAGCACTAGCTTTGATCTTTGACCTACTTGCATAGGTCAAAGATCAAAGCTAGTGCTTTGATCTATGGTCTTACTCACACTAACCTCCCCTGTTTTTCTATCTTATCTGTTTGAACTTTGACCTTGACCAGTGGGGGGTGGTATGTGGTGTTTCTCTGTCACATGACCAGATGGTTTCTACTGACATTTGTGAAACTTTATTTTCTTTATTTTATACACTAATTATAATCCCCAAAAGGAAATTAGTGAAGTGCGTTGTAGATTGCGTTGCTCCTCGTCCACCCTGCCCTCTTGTCCCACACGTGGATTGGACTGAGGTCACTTGTTCTCGTCTATCTTTAGCTGCGTCTATTTTGAACTCTGAAACAACTGAGTCTCCCTGAAGAGGGACGCTGCTTCAAACGCAGGACGAACTCCTGTCCCGTTCCAACCGAAGACACTGAGAACCGACTGACTGTCTGCTGACGTCTTCATGGAGGACCTTCTCAGGTACGATGCACAGCAGGGAATCCAGCGGCGGTGGCTTTGACGGTGCAGGTCAAACACACCCGTCATGTTCTGCCTCTACACTCACCATTGTGGTGGGAGACACTCGCTTCTGTGAGGAGAAGACGTTACTCGTTCAGGGATGTGACTATTTCCAGGCTCTGTACCGTTCTGGGATGAAGGAGTGCCGGCAGGAGGTACTCCACCTCCAGTCGCTGCCGGCTCGAGGCTTCTTCATCGCAATGTCCGTGTTACGAGGCGAGACGCCCGTCCTGGACGGCGATGACATCGTTGAGGCCATCCAATGCGCTGCGTTCCTGCAGACGTCTCCGCTCATGAAGCACCTGATTGACATCATCGACTCGGACAACTGTCTGCTGATGTGTCACACCGCCGCGACCTTCGGTCTGACAGAGCTTTGTCACGCCGCGGCACTGTTTATCCGGAACGTGTACGCTGACGTGGGGGCGGAGGTCAGGAAGGCTTTTCCGTCAGAGCTGACGTCCTACGTGGAGTCTCTGACCCCCACCATGTTTGTGGCGGTGGGGGCCCACGTGACGTGTGGCGTGGACAAGACTGTCCACCCTGCCTGCAGGACAATTTGCTACCTGGATGAAGTTGGCGACAGTTGGAAGGTTCTGACGGACCTCCCACTAGAGGCCAGTACCTCCATGGCCGGAGTGACCGTTCTGGACAACAGACTCTACGTCGTGGGAGGAGTTCACGGACTTCACAAACAAGTCGTCGACTCTTGTTTCTGCTACAGCATTGATACCAACTCCTGGAACAGGTTCTCCTCTCCGTCACAGTTGAGGTACAATCTCAGCCTCATTGGTGTTGATGGTCGTCTCTACGCCATCGGAGGAGAGTACAACCGAGAGGCGATGTCGTCCGTGGAGACGTATGAGGTAACTACTGGGAGGTGGGGCTTTGCTGCTCACCTGCCTCGACCGGCGGCGGGAGCGGCGTGCACCAAGGCCATGAGCAGGGTGTTCGTTTGCTTATGGAAGCCAATGGAGACCTCAGAGATCTACGAGCTCCTACCAAAGAGAGACGCGTGGCAGCTGGTGACCACCCTGATCAGGCGCCAGAGCTACGGCCACTGCCTGGTCGGACACAGGGACAATCTGTACGTCATCAGGAACGGACCGTCGGACGACTTCCTGCGATGCATGATGGACTGCTATAATCTGACCTCGGGCCAATGGTCATCTCTGCCAGGACACTTCGCCAACAGCAAGGGTTCCCTTTTCACTGCGGTGGTCAGAGGGAACTCTGTGCTCACGCTCAACAGGAGCATGACTCTGGAGTTCGCCATCGAGAACAGGACCTGGAAGCCCCGGCGCCAGATGAAGGGTTTCCCCCGAAGCGGATCGGTGTGGACATTTCTGCTGCAGCCGCCCGGGGCTCTCCTGCTGCAGTGACGGTGTCCCAGTAACTTTAAAGACCAGATCCAGATGTGTTGTTCGTCTCTCATCACTTCCACCAGTGGTTCTAATGAGGTTCTCCCCAAACCGTCACATCGGACCTTTTATCCAGATTATTGAAGAGCAGGTTTCACGTTATGGATCATGAGAAGATACAGTTTAGTGCTCAGACATCTTGTACCAGTATGATCTGAAGTTAGAAGCAGTCATTCCATGTAGGCATTTTAAAGCTTTATGTAATTTACGTTTATTTATGTTTTTAAGAGTATCACTGCAGTTTTACGGTATACTTAACCAATAAATTAACAATTATTAACAATGGCTTACCAATAAATGAGACAATAAACACAAAAGGTAAAAAACAGGGTGTTTTCCATCACAATTTTTACTTCTTAAACAAACGTTTGTTTTTCAAAAGGTTTATATGAACGCTGTTATTTATACAATAGAATTTCAAAAGGCAGTATCTGAATGATTTGCATGGCGACCTTTGCCCTTTACATTTGTCAGTGTGTTTCATACATACACACGTGTGCTTTACATGAACCCAAACCAAAACAAACCAAAACAAACCAAACCAGTTCCTCCAGGAAGCAGCTGTGTTGTCTGGAGGGAGGAGGAGGAGGCGCTGAAGGTCTTCCTCAGCCTTGTGGAGAGAGGTTGAAGTTCTGGCTGAGTAACGGACATTCACACAAACCGAACCCCGTTTGTCAGCAGCACCACGTGAACCAGGGGTGGGGCTGAGACAGGGGGGTGGACTGATGGAGACTCAAGCTGGTGGACGGTGTGAACCTGTTGACCCCCCTGCCTCTCATACTGCCCCCAGCTGGACAGAACGGGGAGAGCAACCCAAGGAGCAGTGGAGGAACCCCCAAGACGACTGCTGGTCACTCATCCCCAGGAACAGGTTCTTCAGGAGGGCTGAGGAGATCCCACCAGACGGACTCAGGTGTTCTGCTGGAGGTCTGGAGACGTTCCACCACCTCTGTGGTCTGTGTTCCCAGAACCCCCAGTCAGGTCCTCTTCTCGTTCCTCTTTGTTCCCTCAAGTGTTTTCATTTTAATTCTAGTTCCATCAGTTTTCTGCTGAGTTGGTGCTCAGATGAGACGCAGACACCCCCCCCCCCCTTTGCTGGAAACAGGTGTTCCCCTCTTTGTGTCTCTAGGTTGTGAATGAGACACCCCCACCCCCGTCACCTCCACATCACCCCCCCTCCCAAAAGGAAACAATAAGGAGCGACCCCATGAATATTAACTGAGTGAACACATTCTAAAGCAGCTGATCATCTGGGTCGGCGGGCCCGAACCGGGAGGCGGGGCACTGGCCGGGGGCGTGGCCGGGAGGCGTGGCTCAGGCCGTTTCTCACCAGACCACAGGCAGGTGACCTCTGACCTCTTAACTCATCACAATATGTTTTTTCGCACATTGACTGGTTATTACATGATTAGCATCGCAGGGCCCAGAGGATGCTGGGAAATGAGGCTCATTCATCATGTTGTGTTTCAACACACACACACACACACACACACACACACACACACACACACACACACACACACACACACACACACACACAATAAATCAGTGTGAGCCACACACACACACACACAAACACACACACACACACACACAAACACACACACACACACACACACAAACACACACACACACACACAAACACACACACACACACACACACAAACACACACACACACACACAAACACACACACACACACACACACACACACACACACACACACACACAAACACACACACACACACACACGTTGTTATATAGGTAGAACGTTCAGACTGTTGAACCGGTTTGTTGGTCTGACGTCACTGCGGGGGAGGGAGGGGGAGGGGAGGAGGGGAGGAGGGGGGAGGGGTTAGAGTGGGAGAGTGGCTCGTGCGATAGCCTGGCGCGTGCAGCAGAGGACGGACAGAGACCGGAAGAGGACAGAGACCGGAAGAGGACAGAGACCGGAAGAGGACAGAGACCGGAAGAGGACAGAGACCGGAAGAGGACAGAAACAAGACCCCCTCTCTCCCGGACGGACGTCGGACGTCCCCCGGACTGACCTTTACTCTCGGAGCCGGGGGGGCTCAGCGGGGTGAGTGGTGGGGGGGTTGGTCGCTAGCCAGCGGGGTGCTAATGCTAGCTGTCCCACCTGGACAGCGTTCTGTTCACTTCTTTTAACCGCCTGTCGACGACACGATCTGATGACGTCAGGGCGACGTGATTGGGGACGTCATAAATCTGGAACTTTAATGAGCGCTGCCGGGTCTCGCGAGCCTTCCAAAGAAACGACGTGACCATGACGTCACACAGTCGGAGGTCACTGATGAAGGGGCCTGTAGGCATGCAGTTCATAACACTCAGTACAGGGGGGGGGGGGGGGGGTCGCGCCCCAATGAGCAGCTTGTGGGGGGGGGGGGGGGACGGCGCCTTGCTCAGGGGCGCCTCGGCAGTGGCTGGGAGGTGAGCTGACACCGCCCACTGTCATGACGACAGAACTCCATCACGCTGTGTCTGAAACCGTCACTCAGTGCAGTCACGTGATTTCAGGTCTGCTGCTGAGATCACGTGAAGGTCATGTGTTGTGTTTCCTCAGGTGAGGATCAGGTGCGTCAGAACATCCGTTTGAGAACTACTGAAATTAAACTCTTTGAATTTAAACTCTATTGGAATTTAAACTCTGTTTGTATTTAAACTCTATTTGAATTTAAGTTTTGTTTGACTTTAAGCTCTATTTGAAATTAAACTATTTGAATTCAAACTATTTGAATTTAAACTCTTTGAATTTAAACTCTTTGATTTTAAACTCTTTAAATTTATACTCGATTTGAATTTAAAGTCTTAATCTACTTGAATTTAAACTCTATTTAAATTTAAACTCTATAATCTTGTTTGGGTGTGGACTCAATGGTAGAGCTCTAAAGTCTTATATTCTAAGGGCTCACAAGGAACAGATGGATGTTTTAGTACTGACCAACAACCAGACGTTAACACTTTGTTGTTGTGCACTCATTTGGCTCAGGGGTCCCCCACTCTCTCCCCCCATCTCCCTATACTCTTTAGAGGTGAAAGGTCAGAGGGTGTGTGGGTTCTCTGCAGGCATTGTGCGGCATTCATTTCATTTCCTTTGATATATATCCTTATTCAATGGTGTGTATATTTGTCTATATATACAGAATATATGTATATGTAAAGTATATATGTGTGTGTGTGTGTGTGTGTGTGTGTGTGTGTGTGTGTATATGTATATATATACAAAAACAGATATGTCGCATAGTGTTGCATTTTCACTACCTTTTTGATTTAATTTAATTTAATAATGTGCCTGAAGTGAATTCCTCCCTCTCATTTTGAAGCTATACCGTTGGTGCTGCAGTAGGTGGAAACTGAAGCTCCTCCCACTGAGGCTGGACACACCTGGTATAAAGGTCACCTGCAGCTGATGGGGCTGGAGGACCGGTTGATGTTGATCCAGTGAGTTGGAGCCGTGGAGAGTGAAGCTGATCTGGTGAGAGGCTTCAAGGTGGGTCCGTTTGATTCTGGTATGAATATATATGATATATGAATATATATGATATATAATATTCCAGCACTGTGATGCTTTACTTGCTGCTTGGTGATTGTTGTGGACAGTTTCTTCCTCCTGAGTAAGGCGTTGATCTCTGTGACTGAAGTGAGAATAAAAACCTTGGAACCAGACTGGATTTGTAACGTGATCCAAAAATGTGGTGTAGTGTAACGTGTGTGTACCCTTCATGGAGACTGTAATGTGTGTACACCTTCATGGAGAGTGTAATGTACAGTGGTGGTCAGAAGTTGACATACACTTGTAAAGAACATAGTATCATGGCTGTCTTGAGTTTCCAGTTATTTCTACAGCTCTGATTTTTCTCTGATATAGTGATCGGAACAGATCCTTCTTTGTCACAAAAAACATTCATGAAGTTTGGTTCTGCTGGGTCACAAATATACATACAGCAACATGAATGAGCAATTTTGGGGACTTAAAAGGTTGTGTCAATGACATGAGCTTCATAGCATGGCCTCTTAACTTCTTGTGAGTGATCATGAGTGACGACAGCTGGTGACTTCTCTGAGGCCATTTAAAATGGGCTCATTGGATAAAAACACTCACAAATGCAACAATGGGAAAGTCAAAGGAGCTCAGCACAGATCTGAAAAAGAGAATCATTGACTTGAACAAGTCAGGAAAGTCACTTGGAGCCATTTCAAAGCAGCTGCAGGTTCCAAGAGCAACAGTGCAAACAGTTGTTTGTAAGTATAAAGTGCGTGGCAGCGTTATGTCACTGCCACCATCAGGAGGAAAACGTAAGCGGTCGCCTGCTGCTGAGAGAAAACGGGTCAGGAGGGTGAAGAGTCAACCCAACTAAACTTACCCCTCCCATTTCATTCCGGTCGTGTTAATGATCAATGCTCTCGAAGGAGAACTGTCTCAGTTAATCAATGCCTTTCTTCTGGGGGGGAGGGGGTTGAGGTGTGGGGGGACGCGAGTGTGAAGTCCTTCAGAGATTCTCTTCTACTTTGACCTCTCAGGGACATCGTGATGGAAGCAGAAAGATAAGCCCAGTTATTCCCACAATGCAGTGGGGGGTGGGAACCACCAGATGGGCTCATGCTGATTGGTTGTTGATGTCTGGCGTGTGTCTGCTCAGGTCATCATGGACAGGAACCCGGGTTCTGTCCTGCTGTCGGTCCACCCGTCCAGAGGAATGGTGGATGAGAAGTTGGTGGTCCTGGTCCGGAGCGCCCCCCCTGGCTCCCCGCTGACCCTCCGTGCTTCCTACACGAGTGACGATGAACACTGCTGGGAGGCCTTTGGTCACTACAACGCCGACGCCACCGGGACCGTGAATGGTAACGGTTCATGAACAACACGGACCCGGTGGGGGTCTGAGGGTTCAGGGGTGGGGTGGGGGGGTTATAGGTCTGAGACTTCTTCATGAAATGCTGTTTCTTCACAGTCTCAGAGGATCCCAGTCTGGGGGGGACGTATTCTGGGGTGGAACAGATGGGTCTGCTTTGGAGCCTCAGACCCGTTCCCGGGTCCAAACCCGGTCTCAGGTGGGCCAACGGGGAGGGAAGTGTTCCCACAGTTTGTACCTGGAATGGATTGAAAGTGGAATCAGGAATTTCCCATAATCCCTCAGGATGAGGAAGATGAATGTCCAGACTCCCATGGAGGTGAGGATCTCGGTGCACCCGGGTCACCTGACGGAGGACTTTGCGGATCAAGCGGTTCTGGCTGTGGCTCAGGTGGAGCGCTGGTACCTGGCGCCCGGCATCCGCAGGATCCCGGTGAAGGATGGAGGACTGACCGCAACGCTCTTCCTGCCCGCAGGTACACCGAATCCCACCCCCCAGTCCGACTGGGGCATCATGGATTTGATCAGGTGGTTCATTTCCTGTTTTGCCTGAAGGACCCGGCCCTTTCCCCGGGGTGTTGGACCTGTGGGGGGGCGGGGGGAAGCTGGTGGAGTATCGCTCAGCGCTGCTGGCCTCACACGGCTTCGCCTCCCTGGCCCTTGACTACCTGACGCCAAAGGTCGCCGTGGAGACCAGGAAGGCGGTGGGAGACGACTACTTCGAGGTAAATCCAGTCGGTGCAGGAATGTTTCCGTTAATATGTTCTATTGATCCGCTTCAAAGATCCATGAGTTCAGAATGTCAACGTCCAACTGGATAAGTTCTCTAAACATTTCCACTTCCTGGTGTGTCACACCTCCTGGTGTTCGTGGTTCTTGGAGCAGAAGGCCTACACCGTCCTCAGGGACCACCCCCAGGTTCTGGGCAGCAGGATCGCCATGTTTGGACTTTCCTTTGGAACCAGTATGACCTTCAAGATGGCTGCGTACTCCAAGGTCGTCAAGGTAAGACGATTCACCTTCATCCATTCATCATCCATCCGTCATCCATCCATCATCATCCATCAGCTGATCGAAGATCTTTCTTGTACATAATTTGTGTGTGTGTGTGTGTGTGTGTGTGGTCCTTCAGCTCAGCTGTATGGTGTGTATTAATGGGAGTCATGTGCAGCCCAATACGACTATGGAACAAATCCAGGGTTTCATTAATGAGTAAGTTCCCACACACACACACACACACACACACACACACACACACACACACACACGCCCATCTGTCGGATCCACAAGAAAGGGACGTCTTGAGGCGTGTATACGCGACGGATTTCTGCACGTGCTTCTACATGACGTACTCCACATACGTGTTAACGTCTCCCTTCATGTTTCCTCCAGTCAGGGTCATAAGACACGCTTCAGTGACGACGACGCAGTGATCTGGCGTGATTTGCTCCTCCCCATTCCCACCGACCCGTCACTCAAAGTGGACGTGAGTGCAGTCATGTGACCTTTATTAAGGGGTAGAGTTAAGGTCAGAGGTCAGGGTTAGAGACGACCGACTCTGGTTTCAGTTTGAGTAACAAAGGTCACCTGCTGGTTTACCTGTGACTGACTGTTGGGGTTTTTTACACACTTTTCACACACCTATGTTTTTATCACAGGTGGGCAGATTCCAGTGTCCTCTGTTGCTGGTTGTCGGTGAGGATGATCAGAACACTGCTGCAAAGGAGGTTGCAATGGATGTGAGTTGATTTATTGACACTTTCACTTCCTCCAATGCTATGACTCCTGGATATCTGGTTTCCACCAAGATGAAACCACTTTTTAGAAGCTTGTTGAGAAGAAACCGTTGTCCACCACTGACCGGTAAAACCAAACTGAACACCAACACCAGAACTAGACCTCAGATCAGCTGTAGAAGGTTAAGACTGTGGAGAACGTGACCCCCGTTGATGGACTTCCTGAAGCTGAGATGATGCCCCTCCCCTCCTGTTCCCAGGTGAAGGACATGATGCGGCGGGCTGGGAACGCCCATCTGCTGACGGTGTTGCAGTACCCCGACACCGGTCACCTGATCGAACCTCCGTTCACGCCGCACGCCCGGACCAGCATCTTCAAGACAGTGGACATGAACATGAAACGTAGGTCCACCCCCACCGGTGCAGAACAGGCCTGGAACCCAATGGTTCACTAACGCGGTGGGGGGGTTCTCGTCCGCAGTGATGGTTCTGTGGGGTGGAGAGACGGCTGCGCATTCTCGCGCTCAGGAGGACGCCTGGAGGAAGATCCTGGTGTTCCTCAGGGAGAACCTGTATGGAGGAGCCCCCCCGGGGGGGAGGTCCGCCTCCAAACTGTAATCTACCACCAGGGAAGAGACGGGAAAGGGTTTTGGTTTTGTTTCCATGGCGATCAAACATCGATGACCATATCTGGAGGGGTTATTGATTTTTTTATTTACATTAGAACCAGGTGAGGAAACGAGCACACATGACAGGAAGTGACTTCATCTCCTCACACTCCTGATTGTGTCTTCTGAACGGGGGTGTGTGTGTGTGTGTGTGTGTGTGACACAGACATGTGTCTCTCAGCTGACCACAATAGAAAGAACGCCCCCCCCCATTTCTGTGGAGAGAGTCTAAAGCAGGAAGAGTCCCAGACATTAGTCGGGTCCATAGATTTTGCTGTTTTCTGTGTTTCACACGTTTCCTGTTCATAACTGTAAAACCAAACTCGCTGTATAAAGAGCTCCAAATGACCCCCCCCCCCCATTCTTATTTGTGTCTGTGAAATAAAAATGAGATTCCAGGTCTGGGTTTGAGGTCGTTTGTCAACCGATCAGCTTCCAGATCAATACCAGCCTGGTTCTGATCAGATTTATTACAGAAACGGTTCAGACAGGGGAGTCTCCTCCTGCTCCCTCACCTCACCACAGCGTCACCTGGAAGCATCCTGTCTGTCGCCACAGCGACGCGGCTTGGCGTTCTCCCAGCTGGCCACGCCTCAAACCTGACCTGGATCCGTCGGGATCACGGATCCCGTCTTATCTCCTCCTGCTGGGGGAGGAGAGTGAAGCTGGACTTCAGTCCGTCTGTGTGTGTCGGGTTCCAGAGCTGCAGACCGGAGGAGCGGACCACCAGGAGACGACGGCCCGGAGGTGTGTGTCCACTCAGCAGGTGAGAAGCCACCTGGATTCTGGCTCTAAATCCTGGTGTAACACACTCCTGATCTTCTGCTCGCTAGCTGTTAGCAAACGTTTAACCGCAGAACAAATAATATCGCAATCCGAGCGCCGCAGCAGGAAATGTCACCCGGAGCGACGTGTGTGGAAGTTCTACATGGGACTGAAAACGTGTTCTAGTCACGGATCCTGGTACTGTTGGGTTCTGGTCAGGTTTCAGTGACCTCACTGAAGGTAACCGTTCATTTAACAGCACTGGAAGTGGATCCAGAACATGAAGGTCAAGGTGAGATGATAGAACAGTGAAGATGTGACGCCTGAGGAGGTGAAGGAGACCCGACTTCACCTGGACCAGACCGAGCCGGTTCTGGAGCTTCTGGGTGTTTATCTCTGATAACCCAGAGAAGCTTCAATAAGGAGATTCATGATCCCTTTTATGATCCAATGTAAATATTAACAGAATAAACAGCTGCAGGCCAAGGCTGGATTCATCTGTAATAAAGAAATCACACCAGATTAGATTAGATTATCCTTTAACCCTTGGGGACTGATTGGTACCAAAAGTGACATTTTTGTTGTTTTTATGTTTTTCTTTCCCAATAAATCAGTCAATTAAAAGGCTAAATATATTAAATTTTGCCAGTCATTTTCTTTCAACTTTATTTTCTAAATTCCTTAATGCCTGTCATTGGAAGTGTATAGAATAGTAGATTGTCACCGTGTACACACAGGAACCAATTGGTACAAAAATGGTCTCATTGACTCCCATTATAACCACATATTTTTCATATGCTATAGGCATATATATATATATAATATATTAATATATTATATATGCATATTATATATATTACTATATACAATAATGCTGCCATGTTATAATGCAACATGATCTTCATTGTCTGCAGCAAGCCACTGTCCCCACATTGACCCCACAGCCCAGACACAGACCCACCGTCTGTGTTTACTCCTCCTGTTTACTCCTCCTGTTCTTATTTTCGTTCCTTCATTCACAACAACTACCTTCATGAAAGGTAGTGGGTGTGACAGAAGGACATGAAAAAGGACATGATTTGTTTTGCAGGTCTGTGTTTACACACCTGCAAAAATATGTATTTCCATTCATCCAATAGGTGAGCGGAGGCTTCTTTTGATCCAGCAAAATTTGCTGGATCAAAAGAAGCCACAGTAGATAAATGGTCGCTTTTAGGGGCCGTTGTTCATTCAAACAATACATGCCTTCCAAACCAGCCAAGTACAGACTCAAAATCTGGGCTTTGTGTGATGTCCAGACCTCTTACGCGTGGAGGCTCCAGGTTTATACGGGGAGGTCTGCGTCAGCTCCGGTGGAGCGCAACCAAGGAATGCGTGTGGCACTTGAGCTCACTGAATCGCTCCAGGGCCACACGCTGACCACGGACAATTTTTTTTTTACATCTTTTCCGCTGGCTGGGGGGGCTGGCTGTGCTCCCCCCGCAGCTCTTAGACAGTAAACAGCGGCAAGTGCAGTCATCGTTGTTCGGATTCACGCATGAAGACAGCGATCGTGTCATATGTCGTCCCCCCCCAAAAAAAACAAAACAAAACAAACGTGCTTCTCCTGAGCACAAAACACCGGGAACCAGAGGTCCAGGAATCGGGGAAAAACCCCCCACAAATAATAATGGACTATAATCGCTGCAAAGGAGCCGTCGACCACCTGGACCAGGTATTTACGCATCACTTATTTATTTCACTTACTGGTATTTATTTACTGTTACTCACTACGTTTGATTGTGCGATATAGCAATAGCCTATGCACTTTATTTCGTTGAATATTTTTCTATTTATCAAGAGGGATGTGTGAAATTGTATGCATATCATTCGTGTAATTTGTTTTTCTTCCGCAGGCTTGTGGCACCTACTCCTGCAGCCGGCAAACGCGCCGCTGGCCCAGGTGTCTTTTTTATCACATGGTCCATGTTTCCTGCTACAACGCCTTCCGTCTTTTCTTGTCTGTGTACCCCGGCTGGAACAGCTCTCGGTCCACGAAACGCCACCTTTTTTTGGAGCAGCTCGGCGCAGCGCTCGTCACCCCAGCAATGGAGAACCGACCGCGGATGCCTAGGGCACCGTTTTCGGCGAGCCTGGTCCGTGAAGTCCAGGGCCGGGCCAATCAAGAGGAAGATGGGGCAGGGGAGGAGCCACAGCCGGTCCCGGCCAAATCACGTAAGACTTGCATATGCTGTGCGCTGATCAGAAGGGAGTGTGGAGCCAGTGCGCAAAGTGTCACGCACATGCATGCAAGAGGCACTACAGGATTATCTGTAAATCGTGTTTCAAGTGCCAGTAAACATTCATTCTCACACACGCACGCAGGCACACACACACACACACACACACACACACACACACACACACACACACACACACACACACACACACACACACACAACAACAAAACATACCATACCACGGCATACACTGCACAAATATTGTTCTTATGTTTGCAATTTAATGAATGTTGAAATGTTTATATGTATAATAAAATATATAGTTGTACAAAGGTCTCATTTTAGTTTGTCATGCACCGGACACGTTGCCATGGCGAGGCGCATACAATTTCATGACATGATCCGTTTTGGACCATTAGCCAATGTGTTCATTAACTTTAAAATTCTCTTTGTACCAAAAACTAATTATGCATTAATGATCCCAAACTGGTAAATTCACAGTGGCGTGGAGGGCGTACCCAACCACTATACTCGCACCAGTTAACCATCAGAACATACAGCTCACCCAAAAACTACAATGTTAACACCTTTGAATGATTTTCTTTGAACATATTATGGGGTGGCAGTGGCTCAGCGTTAGAGCTGGTCATCTAATGTTCCAGTGGAAGGTGTGAGCTACCCTCCGGAGCACTGTCGAGGAACCCTTGAGCAAGGCGCTGCCCCCCTTCACAAAGTTTCTCATTTGGGGCGCACCATGTAGGAGCTGCCCGCCACGCTACCTCCCCCTGCATGCCTACGGGGCCCCCTGTGTGTGTCTCTGTGCGTTACAGGGGCCTGTACATACATATATACAGTATATACATGTGTTTGTTCAAACTAGAGTGTGCTCCTAATTTCTCTTCGGGGATTACTTTAGTACTGTGTATCGAATTAAAATATATATATATATATATGGAGAATATATAGCGTTTTGGAGCTGATTCCAAAAGGCTTTTTGCTTTCTGATGCTTCATATTCGATCTTTATGACTGTCTGTTCCAGACAGGAAGCAGGAAGCACAAATGGCCTAAAACACAATGAGGGTGTAGTCACTTTTATTTTCAGTCTTATCGTGGTGACTCTGTATTCCTGTCACATTTCCTGCTGTGGTCCTACCTGTTAGTGGCGTGATCTTCTGCTCAGGTCAGTTGGACGTGAACCCGTCTTGTGTGCAGCTGTCGGTCCTCCCGTCCAGAGGACTCGTGGACGAGAAGTTCACTGTGTTGGTTCAGAAAGCCCCCCCTGGTCTCCAGCTGACCCTCCACGCTCTCCACAAGTGTGATGATGGACACAGCTGGGAGGCGTTTGCTCACTACTGCACCAGCGCTGCTGGGACCATCAATGGTAATGGGTTCAAAGCCCAGACCCATGAAACTCAGGACAGTTCATCTAGAACGCTTCAAAGATAAAGAGGAACATTCTGGTGTTGTAATGAAAGGACAAACATGAACATCAGCTTCACTCATTTATGTTTGACAGTCTCAGAGGATCCCAGTCTGGGGGGGACGTATTCTGGGGTGGAACAGATGGGTCTGCTCTGGAGCCTCAGACCCGTTCCAGGCAGCCGTCCATGGATTGGGTCAGCAAGAAGGATCATTGCAGACTAAACTAATCAATACCAAATCAATGATCGGTATCAGTGGGTAAGTCTTCCCATAATCCCCCAGGTTGAGGAAGGTGAACGCCCAGAGTCCGATGGTCTTCACCATCTCAGTGTACACGGGACACCAGACGGAGGGGTTTGTGGGTCTGGTGCCGCTGGCTGGTGTGGAGGTGGAACGTTGGTACGTGGCCCCGGGAGTCCAAAGGATCCCAGTCACAGAAGACAGACTCTCTGCGGTCCTTTACCTGCCCCCAGGTAGGTCAGGAGGAGAACCTGGGGTAAGGTTCCTGTGGGTGGACCTCACCTGTAACATTCTGAGCAACAATGACCATAAAACCCCAGATGTACTGGCAGAAACCAAACCGTGTTGACTTGTCTGAAGGACCCGGACCATTCCCCGGGGTCTTGGACCTGTGGGGGGGTGGAGGGAAGTTGGTGGAGTATCGGGCAGCGCTGTTGGCCTCACACGGCTTCGCCTCCCTCGCCCTCGACTATCTGACGCCTAAAGTCACCCTGGAAACTGGGAAGTTGGTGGGAAACGACTACTTTGAGGTAAACCCCGAGTGAGAACTTGTGATTCTGTGGAAGTCTTGATGCTACGACCCAACACGAGTCTTACAACTCAGAACTATTCATTTTATTGTGTAATGTTTAATCTTAATGGTGTCTTATCATTAGAACTGTAAAGTAGTTTAACAACAACAGTTCTGTTTGACCGAGGGTTCACCACAGGCAGCACCAAACACTGGATCAGAGTCAAACATTAAAATTTAACAAGAAAGTTAGGCAAGGGTCAAATCCAGGTCAGGTACAGACGAACGTAGATATGTACAGAAATTATATATAAAGAAATGATGACCATTTCTATATAAAATTGAACAAGTTGATCAAATAATCATAATAATGAGAACTAGTGGGAACCCTGAGCTTGTTTTTCTGCAATGAGTTGGTCATATCTAGAGGCAGTAGAGACAATGACACCTGAAGTGTGTTCCGGACGTCCGGTCGACCGTAGTTTGGTTTTGTTTGGTCACTGCTGTAAATCCTGCTTCACAAAGACAGGAGTTTGGAAATGGAAGCAGGGTTTCACTGCATTTTGGGCAATCTCAAGATAATCTGCTGGATTTTAATCCAGAACACTGGCACAATGTTCTTGTCGCGACCGGCTGGTTGGAGACCACTGACCTAAGGTACAGCCATTGAGGTGTAGCTGTAATGCATCAGTCCTGACATGATCTGTTGCTGCAGAAGGCCTACCGGGTCCTGCAGCAACACCCTCAGGTCCTCGGCAGCAGGATGGCCATGATAGGCCTGTCCTTTGGCACCAGCATGACCCTGAAAATGGCTGCTTACTCTGAGGTCATGAAGGTGAGACAACAAACGTCCATCTTGTTGGTGTGGCTCCTCTATGAAGGTTATTGGAGGTTAACAGTGTGTGTGTGTGTGTGTGTGTGTGTGTGTGTGTGTGTGTGTGTGTGTGTGTGTGTGTGTGTGTGTGTGTGTGTGTGTGTGTGGTCTCTCAGCTCAGGTGTGCGGTGTGTATTAGTGGGAGTCACGTGCAGCCGGTTGACGGATCCATCAGCGAGATAATGAGTTTCCTCGGCGGGTAAGTTGATCTGCTACACGTCACTCCCTGATCTTCGTCACCAGTTGATGACGTTATCCTTCCGTCCAATCAGTAACATTTCGAAGATCCGCATCACCGATGACAACCAGGTAATCTGGAAAGATTTGGTGCTGCCTATTCCCACGGATCCCACACTGAAAGTAGACGTGAGTGTCTTCCCTCCGTCTTCCAGTTGTGTTTGGATGTTTTTTATGCATTATGTTCACGTCCACCTCACGCTGCTCTCACAGTGCCCATCCATGGAATTTTATGCTGACAACTCTAGAACTCTAGAAGTTTGCATGAACAAGTTTGGAATAATTTGCTTAAACAGCCCAAGCTGCAGCGATATGATGCTTCCTGTGTCTCAGATGGGACGACTGCAGTGCCCGCTGCTGCTGGTGGTCGGAGAGGATGACATGAACTGGGCCGCCTGCGAGTCTGCTGCTGATGTGAGTCACCGCCAGCGCTGCTTCCTGCTAGTGTGTGATAGCTGCTGGATGTGTATTATAACTGCTGTATGTGTGTTAGCCTAGTCTAGTCTAGTCTATCCCAAAACCCAGGAGGGTCATTGGGGCACCCAGACCATCTGTTGACCAGCTCTCTCCATCCCTCTCTTTCCTCAGCACCTCTCACTGCCTCACTCAGTGTCAAGTGACTCCATTCTCGGATGTTGTCCTCCCATCTTCTGCCAGACTTCCTCATTTGTGACCTGTTGGGTGTAGATGATACCCATAAGTCTTCTGTAGCATCTCATCTCCATGCTGTGTATTCTCTTCAAAAGCTCAACCGGCCAAGGGCCTAAGTTTCGCAAGCATGTAGAAAGACTGAGATTAACAGTGAGTGCAACAGTCTCATCTTTGATGCCAGACTGATGTTTTTGTCTTTCCATATCGGCTTGAGTTTTTCCAGAGCAGCCATTGTTTTGATCAATTCTGGCAAGAACTTGCTGTTTGGGTCCTTCATCGGACACGGTTGCTTTGAGATATTTGAAGCTGGACGCTGTGTCCTGTGCCTATGGACCTGTTGACTTTGCAGTTGCAGTTTCAACTTCTTCATGGAGGATGGGAAGCTTGTCTTCTTCCTTCACGGCTTGAGGACATGTCAGAACTGTGGGATCTCCACTTGCCGTGTGGTTGTCGAGTTCAGAGCAGCATTCTGTCCATCTGTCCAAGATTTTATGTTGTTCCACTAAACATTCACTAGTCTTACTCTGAATTGTAGAGACTCTGGTCTGTTTTTGCTGTTAACTCCCTAATGGTTTGATATCCCAACTCGGAATTGTTGGTATTCAGGCTGTTCTCGATTTCTCTGCACTTTCCCTCAATCCAAGTCTGTTTTGCTGCCCGCATGGCTTTCTTGATGCTCTTGTTGGCTTCTCTATAAGCATCAGATCCTTTATACAACTTTTCTTAAGGACTCTTGGCTTGTTGCACAAGTCCAGCAATTCATTGGTAACCCAAGTTTTTTTCTTGGGACAAGGATCTCAGTGGCTGTTTCAG
The DNA here is from genome assembly GCF_040054535.1 of Antennarius striatus. Lineage (NCBI taxonomy): Eukaryota > Metazoa > Chordata > Actinopteri > Lophiiformes > Antennariidae > Antennarius > Antennarius striatus. Next base: position 25,485,141 of record NC_090779.1, on the reverse strand, counting down.
GTAAGGCTTTGGTCATTGTGGTGGTTATACTGGTGACATCAATTTACTCTGTACCTAGGATGAGCAGTGGTGCAAACCTTCCTCCTATCTTTGCTTTGAAGACTTCTGCTACCTCAGGGTCTCGTAGTTTGTCCAGAGCAAACTTCATTCTATTGCACTTGGAGCTTTTGAACTTCTTTAAGCGAAGACAATAGACATCAAGACAAAGTCGTGGTCACTCCCGATGTCTGCTTTTGGAAAGCTGCTAGTCCTACAAGTGTTAATAGTTCAGTGAAAGCGTTTCTTGACCATGATTTAGTCGATCTGATTATGGTACTTTCCACCAGGACTGTGCCTGGTCCATCACCTGGTGACCTGGTGGGGGCAAAGTGTGTTTGCCAGCAGCAGGTTTTTGTACCTGGCGAACTCCAAAAGCCTAAGGCCCCTGTCGTTGGTCTCGGTTTTGCTGTATGGGCCACATGTGTCTTTCCAGTTGGTGTAGACATCCTCTCCAACCTTTGCATTCCAGTCTCCTTGTACTATCATGATGTCTTTCTCTGGAGTTTGATCTAGGAGCTTGTAGTTGGTCATAAAACTCTTCTACCTCATTGTCCTCATACGTGGATGTTTGGGCATAGGCATGGATAAGGGTGACGCTAAACAATGTTGCTCTTATATGAATGGTAGTGAGTCTACTTGGACTGGCCGGCATCCCATGACAGTGTCCTTGATGTCTTTGTGAACCAGGAAGCCAACACCCTGCTGGTATTTGCCGTCCTTGCCGCTGAAATAGAGCTTGTGGCCTACATCATTTGATGTTTTACTGAATCCTTTCTAATGAAGCTCGCTGATGCCTAACATATTCCAGCAGCATTGGTCCATTTTGTGGATTAGCTCTTCAAGTTTCCCATCAGTTGTTAGTGTTCTTACATTCCAGGTTCACACAACTAGATTATCTCTAGCACAAAACCAGCAGAGTTTCCCAGTAGTACACTTTTTTTGGTGGATGTGTGTTTTAACTGCTGAATGTGTGTTATAATTGCTGGATGTGTGTTGTAACTGCTGGTTGTGCGGTGTGTGTTCCAGATGAAGGACATGATGCAGCGGGCGGGGAACAGCCACCTGCTGACTGTCCTCCAGTACCCGAATGCCGGTCACCTGATCGAACCTCCGTACACGCCCCTCATGCGAGCCAGCTTCTACAAACCAGCTGGTGTAGATGAGAGGAGTGGGTTCATTGTAACGCTGTCAGCGGTTCTCAGAATTAAACTGACAACTTTAAGATGCTCAAATCAGAATGTCTCTCTTGAGGTTTGGTGGGTGTTTGTTTTCTCTGCAGTGATCGCCCTGTGGGGCGGAGAGACGGTGGCTCATGCTCACGCCCAGGAAGACGCCTGGAGGAAGATTCTGAGGTTTCTGAGGAAGAACCTCTATGGAATGACAGACCCAGATTATAACACCCCTGACCCCTATCCTCTGACCTCTAACCTCTGACCCCTAACGCCAACCTGAACCTTAACCCCTTAACCTCTGACCCCTAACTCTAATCCTAGCCTTAACCCTAACCCAGACCTTAACCCTTACTCCTAACCCTTAAACCTAACACCAATCCCCAAACATTAACCCCTAACACTGACACCGTTATCCCTAACAGTAACCCTAACCCCTAACCCCTAACCCTAACCCCTAACAGTGTTGTCAGCCCGACTCCTTTTATTGTCACTCACACAGAAGAACCCGTGGTGACACCTTTATAGACGTCACAGAAGAACGTCACAACAAAACCGACTGAAATGACCATCATGATGACACAACAGCTCAGAAACACACTCACACACTACTAGATGTTGCACCACGGCTATTGTGGATGAGACGACCGATTTTCCAGTAGTGACGGCGTTACAATGAAACATGTCTCTTTTACATATGAAAAATTAAAAAATAAAAGCCTTTATTCACCAAAGCAGCTGTTCAAACGGTTTATTTAAACACAAAATCCATTCTCCTTTCTTTCCTCAAGAACACTTTGATGACAGTTTATCCGTGCGTTTTAGGCAACAAATTAGCTCGTTCAGGGATCGGACGACCTCGTCTCACAAGAGGATGTCTTCAAATGTGCGTCTGCGTAGCCCCGCCTTCTCAGAGTGAGTATCCAATGACAGGACAAGAAGAAGGCCAACTTGTGATCTGATTGGCTATCTCATCTGTCTATCAATTCTTTGTAACCATTGACTCACAGGGGAGGGAGACCTGCAGTCTGGATTCTGAAGGCCCTGAGCAGATTTAATGCAACCTGGCAACACAAGCTAGCTGAATTCTGATTGGATAAAAACTCTCTAACCTAAAAATAGAACACTGACCCACTGCTGGCCTATGTCATATTATATCCTAATATATGTAAATATTTTGTGTTTATATATTTTTTGTGCATACCAATCTGATGGAGCTGCTCACCACTCTACCTCCCCCAGAATGCCTACAGCCCCCCGTGTGTGTGTGTGTGTGTGTATGTGTGTGTGTGTGTGTGTGTGTGTGTGTGTGTGTGTGTGTGTGTGTGTGTGTGTGGTAGAGGGGCCTGTACACACTAACATGTATGCATGCGTATGAAGTATTTACTAACTAGAGTGTGCTCTTAATTTCTCATCAGATATCAGATTAGTATATAAAATAAAATAGAAATTAATTTATATGACTTTGACTTCATGATGAAATTTTTATTGCATATGGAAAGAAAAGTGTAAACGACAGAATGACACATGACAGGACGCTGTCTCAGAATAAAACTGATGTAACTCATCTCAGTCCACAGACACTCCCCTGTCTTGATGTGGTCATCCTGTCTGTCACCGTGGCAACATGGAGATCAGCATTGGTCCTTGGCGTTCTCCCAGATGGCCACGCCTCAAACCCGACCTGCACGCGAGTCGACTGTCCCGTCGGGATCACGGATCCCGTCTTATCTCCTCCTGCTGGGGGAGGAGAGTGAAGCTGGACTTCAGTCCGTCTGTGTGTGTCGGGTTCCAGAGCTGCAGACCGGAGGAGCGGACCACCAGGAGACGACGGCCCGGAGGTGTGTGTCCACTCAGCAGGTGAGAAGCCACCTGGATTCTGGCTCTAAATCCTGGTGTAACACACTCCTGATCTTCTGCTCGCTAGCTGTTAGCAAACGTTTAACTGCAGAACAAATAATGTCGCAATCCAAGCGCCGCAGCAGGAAATGTCACCCGGAGCGACGTGTGTGGAAGTTCTACATGGGACTGAAAACGTGTTCTAGTCACGGATCCTGGTGCTGTTGGGTTCTGGTCAGGTTTCAGTGACCTCACTGAAGGTAACCGTTCATTTAACAGCACTGGAAGTGGATCCAGAACATGAAGGTCAAGGTGAGATGATAGAACAGTGAAGATGTGACGCCTGAGGAGGTGAAGGTGACCCGACTTGACCTGGACCAGACCGAGCCGGTTCTGGAGCTTCTGGGTGTTTTTATCCCTGGAACCAAACGCAGACGGACCAGACGTGCTAAATGTTGTTAGCCAGGGGGGAGGAGGGGCGTTAGGATGACGCAATCAAATGAGGATCTCAGCTGGGGGGGTCGCGACCTTTTCAGGCACCGACGAGCAGTGGTTCAAGAGACAAAAAACAAAAACAGGCTGACAAAACGAGTGGAGGCTGAAGGTTGGTACCACAGGTGACCAGCACCAAAAAGATCTAATATGAAGCGTCAGAAAGCTAATATATTGATGTCTAGTTTTAATTTCTTATCTCATTTTTAAAATTTCATTTCAGTTTACTTTGTCACCCTTTTTTTAAATTTTATTTCATTCATTTTTCACGTTTGCTTGTGTAGCAGGATGTATTTTTGCCACTTTTGGAAACGTCTTTGAGTGAGCTTCACACATTTAATCCTGTAGACCTTGATGAAAACACTCTGATAACTATGTGAGTCGAGTCCAGATGACGTTAGAGGATGGAGCTGTGATATAGAACCCTTACATAGAGTCCAGAGGAGAGGAACCAACTTCCAGATGGATCAACAGACCTGCTTTGTAAAGGCTTACGAAAGAGCACCATAAAGTCTAATGTTCTCTTGTTCTAGTTCCATGGATTAGTTGGTTGTCCTGACTGAGAGAAGTTTCAATGAGGAGATCCATGATCCCTTTATGATCCGGTGTAAATATTGACAGAATAAACGGCTGGAGGCCAAAACTGGATTCATCAATAAAACAAATCACAGCGCATTGATGGTTACACCTGCACCAACTAACCATCAGAACATATAGCTCATATAGATAGCTGATTTTCTTTTAACATATATTTTAGTGAATATATAGCCTTTTGGAATCGATTCCAAAACATCTGGGCTGGATGGACACGCCTATCGTACACAAATATGGACAGACAGGAAGTAGACAGGAACAGACAGGAAGTAGACAAAAACCCACGAGGGGCAGGGAAAGGCAGAACTAATGGCCCAACAGACAATGAAGGTTTAATCACTTTTATTTTGTGTCATATTTGTGTGATTTTGTGTGACAGCGTGTGGTCCTACCTGTTTATGGCGTGATCTTCTGCTCAGGTCAGATGGACGTGAACCCGTCTTGTGTGCAGCTGTCGGTCCTCCCGTCCAGAGGACTCGTGGACGAGAAGTTCACTGTGTTGGTTCAGAAAGCCCCCCCTGGTCTCCAGCTGACCCTCCACGCTCTCCACAAGTGTGATGATGGACACAGCTGGGAGGCGTTTGCTCACTACTGCACCAGCGCTGCTGGGACCATCAATGGTAATGGGTTCAAAGCCCAGACCCATGAAACTCAGGACAGTTCATCTAGAACGCTTCAAAGATAAAGAGGAACATTCTGGTGTTGTAATGAAAGGACAAACATGAACATCAGCTTCACTCATTTATCTGTTTGACAGTCTCAGAGGATCCCAGTCTGGGGGGGACGTATTCTGGGGTGGAACAGATGGGTCTGCTCTGGAGCCTCAGACCCGTTCCAGGCAGCCGTCCATGGATTGGGTCAGCAAGAAGGATCATTGCAGACTAAACTAATCAATACCAAATCAATGATCGGTATCAGTGGGTAAGTCTTCCCATAATCCCCCAGGTTGAGGAAGGTGAACGCCCAGAGTCCGATGGTCTTCACCATCTCAGTGTACACGGGACACCAGACGGAGGGGTTTGTGGGTCTGGTGCCGCTGGCTGGTGTGGAGGTGGAACGTTGGTACGTGGCCCCGGGAGTCCAAAGGATCCCAGTCACAGAAGACGGACTCTCTGCGGTCCTTTACCTGCCCCCAGGTAGGTCAGGAGGAGAACCTGGGGTAAGGTTCCTGTGGGTGGACCTCACCTGTAACATTCTGAGCAACAATGACCATAAAACCCCAAATGTACTGGCAGAAACCAAACTGTGTTGACTTGTCTGAAGGACCCGGACCATTCCCCGGGGTCTTGGACCTGTGGGGGGGTGGAGGGAAGTTGGTGGAGTATCGGGCAGCGCTGTTGGCCTCACACGGCTTCGCCTCCCTCGCCCTCGACTACCTGACGCCTAAAGTCACCCTGGAAACTGGGAAGTTGGTGGGGAACGACTACTTTGAGGTAAACCCCGTGTGAGAACTTGTGATTCTGTGGAAGTCTTGATGCTACGACCCAACACGAGTCTTACAACTCAGAACTATTCATTTTATTGTGTAATGTTTAATCTTAATGGTGTCTTATCATTACAACTGTAAAGTAGTTTAACAACAACAGTTCTGTTTGACCGAGGGTTCACCACAGGCAGCACCAAACACTGGATCAGAGTCAAACATTAAAATTTAACAAGAAAGTTAGGCAAGGGTCAAATCCAGGTCAGGTACAGACAAACGTAGATATGTACAGAAATTATATATACAGAAATGATGACCATTTCTATATAAAACTGAACAAGTTGATCAAATAATCATAATAATGAGAACTAGTGGGAACCCTGAGCTTGTTTTTCTGCAATGAGTTGGTCATATCTAGAGGCAGTAGAGACAATGACACCTGAAGTGTGTTCCGGACGTCTGGTCGACCGTAGTTTGGTTTTGTTTGGTCACTGCTGTAAATCCTGCTTCACAAAGACAGGAGTTTGGAAATGGAAGCAGGGTTTCACTGCTTTTTGGGCAATCTCAAGATAATCTGCTGGATTTTAATCCAGAACACCGGCACAATGTTCTTGTCGCGACCGGCTGGTTGGAGACCACTGACCTAAGGTACAGCCATTGAGGTGTAGCTGTAATGCATCAGTCCTGACATGATCTGTTGCTGCAGAAGGCCTACCGGGTCCTGCAGCAACACCCTCAGGTCCTCGGCAGCAGGATCGCCATGATAGGCCTGTCCTTTGGCACCAGCATGACCCTGAAAATGGCTGCTTACTCTGAGGTCATAAAGGTGAGACAACAAACGTCCATCTTGTTGGTGTGGCTCCTCTATGAAGGTTATTGGAGGTTAACAGTGTGTGTGTGTGTGTGTGTGTGTGTGTGTGTGTGTGTGTGTGTGTGTGTGTGTGTGTGTGTGTGTGTGTGTGTGTGTGTGTGTGTGTGTGTGTGTGTGTGTCAGCTCAGGTGTGCGGTGTGTATTAGTGGGAGTCACGTGCAGCCGGTTGACGGATCCATCAGCGAGATAATGAGTTTCCTCAGCGGGTAAGTTGATCTGCTACGCGTCACTTCCTGATCTTCATCACCAGATGATGACATCACACTTCTGTCCAATCAGTAAAGCTGCAAAGACCCGCGTCACTGATGACAACCAGGTGATCTGGAGAGATTTACTGCTGCCTATTCCCACGGATCCCACTCTGAAAGTGGACGTGAGTGTCTTGGCTCTGGTCGTTGTGTTTGGAGGGTCTTTAATCCTCGCGCTGCTCTCATGTGTCCATATGTGGACTTCTGGGGTGTGAACTTGAAGTTTGCATGAACCCAAGCTGCAGCAACATGATGCTTCCTGTGTCTCAGATGGGACGACTGCGGTGCCCCCTGCTGCTGGTGGTTGGAGAGGACGACATGAACTGGCCCTCCTGTGAGTCTGCAGCTGATGTGAGTCACCGCCAGCACCGCTTCCTTCTGGTGGGGTTTGCTTTTCAGTGTTTGGAGTTAAAATAACACGTCTTCAACCACTCATCCGGGGCCGAGCCACCGGGGGCAACAGTCTCAGGAGGTACTCCCATACTTACCTCTCCACAGACACCTCTTCCAGCTCCTCCGGGGGGATCCCGGAGCCACCTCAGCTGGCTCCGCTCCAGGTTTAGAAGCTGAAAAAAACTTGTGAGATAGATTCCAAGATACTTAAACTCCTCTTCTTGGGGTACAGATCCACAAAACACACGTGGACTGTTTGGGCAAACTCCAGTGAACCCTCGAGCACTCAGAGGAGAGTTCCTCCTGAATCCGACTGTTGGATATGTGTTATAACTGCTGGATGTGTGTCGTAACTGATGGATGTGTGTTATAACTGCTGGATGTGTGTTATAACGGCTGGATGTATGTTATAACCACTGGATGTGCTATAACTGCTGGATATGTGTTATAACTGCTGGATGTGTGCTAAAACTGATGGAAGTGTGTTAGAACTACTGGTTGTGTGTTATAACTACTGGTTGTGTGTTATAACTACTGGTTGTGTGTTATAACTACTGGTTGTGTGTTATAACTGCCCTTTGTGCGGTGTGTGTTCCAGATGAAGGACATGATGCAGCGGGCGGGGAACAGCCACCTGCTGACTGTCCTCCAGTACCCGAACGCCGGTCACCTGATCGAACCTCCGTACACGCCCCTCACGCGAGCCAGCTACTTCAAGTCAGCCACATCAGATAAAAAGGGTGGGTTCACTGGAACGCTGTGAACGCTGTCAGCGGTTATAGGAATCACACCGACAACTTGAAGGAGCTTAAATCTTGGGGTTTTTGGGTGTTTGTTTTTCAGCGATCGCCCTGTGGGGCGGACAGACGGTGGCTCATGCTCACGCCCAGGAAGACGCCTGGAGGAAGATTCTGGTGTTTCTGAGAGAGAACCTCTATGGAGCGACAGACCCTACATTATAACAACCCTGACCCTTAACCTCTGACCAATGATCCCTAACCCGAACCCCTGATCACATCACATCATCATCACATCAGAGGAACAATCAAAGATTGATCATTCACAAACAAACACACGTTAGATCAATGCTGATTAATTTATATGACTTTGGTTTCATGGTGAAAGTTTTGTTGCAAGTGGAAATAAAAGTGGAAACGACAAAATGACATAAATGACGTAAATGACATAAATGACAAGATGTTGCTTCAAAATAAACTGATGTGAATCTAAATGTCTAAAAGTGTTTGGATGACGAATGAGGGGTGTGAAGTAGTGAAGGAGAAGCACTGGGGTGTTCAGACCGGGGGGTGGGGGGTTGGTTGGGGGTACATTAATGTCACAGGTACCAGATGATGTGTTTCTGATTGGCTGGCTGGGCAGCAGTTCTGTGTTCCCCCACCAAGCAGCAACACAGGAAGTGACATCAGTGTTAAAACAGGATGCAGTTTAAATAAAATGCTTCCTAACGGACCTCAACGACCTGTCCTGGTGCAGCCTGGGGGGGTCGGATCAGGACAGGCGTGGCCCCCCGGTGAGAACGTTAACATCGAGCAGCTGAGAGCAGTTTGGACACGTTAACAGTTTATTTTTGTTGTTGTGTTACCATGGTGATTTCTTCGTGGGGGGGGGGTCTCCTCATTAATAACCTGAGTACCTGAACCCGGGTCTCGATCCAGGACCAGAGCCCGAGGCCCCAGACTGAGGTCTGAGGCCCCTGCTGCTGTTTCCATGTAGTTCCGCTGTGTGTCCGCCCGGGGGCGCCCTGCCCCCGCCTCTGACGGGCTGAGCGATGCTCCCGGTAACGGACCGGGCCGGTGCTGCTCACACCTGTGCCCGGTTCTGGTTCGGGCATGCAGGGGCCCCTTGCACCCCCCCCCCCAGGTGTGGTATCGGATGGCGTGGGGGGGGCGTGGGGGGGGCGGGAGACCCGCACCGGGTGACTCATGACGCAGGTCAGCCGTCGCGCGCCGCCGCTCCGATCTGAGCGCGTTCACGACTGGAGCGTTTATTCCCACGCGAGCCTGACGTGAACACGTGCTCACGGGTTCGAACAGACACGCGCTCAGATGGGCGTGAGCTGCGGGGTGCGTTCGATCCACGCACCGGAGCCTCCGAGCCGCCGGGAGTTGCACCGACACCCTCCGGTGAACCGGCGTGATTAGAGGGAATCACCGGGATCCACGCGAGTCCTTCCCGTGATCCGGTTCGCGGTGTGAACGCTGGATGCTGGGGCGGAACCGGATCGAGTCCCCGCAGAGGAAGTTGAGGGATCCGGTGGAATGTAACGGGGAGCCAAACATCCGTGGGACCCGCCACGCACCGCGGAAACTCCTGCTGCGGGACAGCGGTACCTGAACGCAACACCAGCTGATCAGGTGACGTGACAACGGTGGCGGTTTAACTGTCGACGGTTATTTAACGGTTATTTATTATTGGAGCACCGACGGAGTCACCGGGGGTCTGGGTCCGTTTCGCGGGTTTTTATCTGTTCGTGACCGTGAACCTGTGTGTGTGTGTGTGTGTGTGTGTGTGTGTGTGTGTGTGTGTGTGTGTGTGTGTGTGTGTGTGTGTGTGTGTGTGTGTGTGTCCCCCCCGTGGGGAGTGAGTGTGACAAAAATCACGGATGAGTTTCTCTGGAGGAAAGAGTCAGAACTTCATTCACCGAACGAGAAACCTGCAGGTTTACACTGTCAGCCCAATCTGGTGTCAGACCTGGTTTTAGTCCTGGGTTTAGTTCTGGTTTTAGTCCTGGTGTCAGTTCTGGTTTTAGTCCTGGTGTCAGTTCTGGCTTTAGTCCTGGTGTCAGTTCTGGCTTTAGTCCTGGTGTCAGTTCTGGTTTTAGTTCTGGTTTCAGTCCTGGTTTTAGTCCTGGTGTCAGTTCTGGTTTCAGTCCTTGTTTTACTTCTGGCTTTAGTCCTGGTGTCAGTTCTGGTTTTAGTCCTGGTGTCAGTCCTGGTTTCAGTCCTGGTTTTAGTTCTGGTTTTAGTCCTGGTTTAAGACCTGGTTTTAGTTCTGGCTTTAGTTCTGGTATCAGTTCTGGTTTTAGTCCTGGTGTCAGTCCTGGTTTTAGTCCTGGTGTCATTACCAGCTGTAGAGCCAGTGAGACCATCTTAACTCAATCTTAACTGGATCTCAGCTGGACTGTTCAGGGTGGGGGGGTCCTGGGGTCCTGGTCCGGGACATCCATCAGTCCCAGTGAAGGCTCCAGCTGATGGACTCTTGGTCGCCTCTGGTTTGGATGAAGGTCCAGATGTTCTGACATCACCTGGAGAAGCGATCAGGTGTTTTTACTGATGGGACAGACAGGACCTTCTGGAGCTGTTTGTGGTTCTGATGGTCGGTGGCAGCTCACAGTATCTACTGGAGGATCGGTTATTGATCGGTTATGGATTGATTCCTCCTCTTTGAATCCCCTCAGGTCTCTGGGAGGATGTGAACCTGGGCTTCATCTGGCCAACGACCACATCCTGCAGGAAAAGACCCCATGTTTGGGCTCACCCCGCCCCCACCGCCACAGACATCCAATCACGCTCCTGGTTCTGAACTGACCACGTGGTGATGGGTTCGCTCCGGCGCGTCGCCGCCGGCGCCCGCTGCTATCTGTCTCTCCTGATGCTTCAGAGCTGCTGGACGGTGGGCGCCGCGTCCCAGAAGACCCCTGTGTTGATGGATTCCCAGCAGCCCCAGCCGGAGTACGGCCACTCCATCCGGCTGGACGGTGACATCATCCTGGGGGGCCTGTTCCCCGTCCACGCCCGGGGCGAGAGGGGCGTTCCCTGTGGAGAGCTGAAGAAGGAGAAGGGCATCCACCGGCTGGAGGCCATGCTGTTCGCCATCGACCTCATCAACAAGGACCCCGAGCTGCTGCCCAACCTGACGCTGGGGGCCCGCATCCTGGACACGTGTTCGCGGGACACCTACGCCCTGGAGCAGTCGCTGACCTTCGTGCAGGCGCTCATCGAGAGGGACGGCGCCGACGCCCGCTGCGCCAACGGAGACCCGCCCATCTTCTCCAAGCCGGACAAGGTGGTGGGCGTCATCGGGGCGTCGGCCAGTTCCGTGTCCATCATGGTCGCCAACATCCTGAGACTGTTCAAGGTAGGACCTGTGAGGTGACCTCTAGGGTCACAGGGTCAAGGGTCACAGGGTCAGAGCTTTGCAGCTCAGGTAGTTGTGTGGCCAGCATCTGGTTTGTTCCTGCTTGTCTCTGGTTTGTTCCTGTTTGTTCCTGTTTCATTCCTGTTTGTCTCTGGTTTGTTCTTGTTCCTGTTTGTTCCTGTTTTGTTCTTGTTTGTTCCTGTTTGTTCCTGTTATCTCTGGTTTGTTCCTGTTTGTTCCTGTTATCTCTGGTTTGTTCCTGGTTTGTTCCTGTTATCTCTGGTTTGTTCCTGTTTGTTCCTGTTTCTTTCCTGTTTGTCTCTGGTTTATTCTTGTTTGTTCTTGTTTGTTCCTGGTTTGTTCTTGTTTGTCCCTGTTTGTTCCTGTTATCTCTGGTTTGTTCCTGTTTGTTCCTGTTTCATTCCTGTTTGTCTCTGGTTTGTTCTTGTTCCTGTTTGTTCCTGGTTTGTTCTTGTTTGTTCCTGTTTGTTCCTGTTATCTCTGGTTTATTCCTGTTTGTTCCTGGTGTGTTCCTGGTTTGTTCTTGTTTGTCCCTGATGATGGAGGAATGCCCCCCCCCCCTACCCACCTACTATACAGGTGAACTGGTGACTGGTTGAATGTAGGTGTAATCGATGACGAGGGTTCACCTTCATCACGTGTGGGTGTGTCATGACCTCTGACCCAACAGAGAGGTTCTGTGTTCACATGATGTCTATAAATGAAGTGGGGGGAGGACAGGCTGCAGGGGAGGGGGGGGTGAGGTCCAGGAGCCGGTCAGTCAGAGGGCGACTGACGTCGTGGTGCAGGAACCACGTTTAGCTCCTCGTGACCTTTGACCCGGACGCCTCGTCGTCGTCCTCGACCTCACAAACGGTATCTGGAGGCGGCGCGTCGCAGCGAACACACTCCACTGCGTTACATTAGTGATGAATTGTGTGTGTGTGTGTGTGTGTGTGTGTGTGTGTGTGTGTGTGTGTGTGTGTGTGTGTGTGTGTGTGTGTGTGTGTGTGTGTGTGTGTTCGCGCTCATCCAGTTCAATGAGGACAGAAAGGCCCAACAACATCACTTATCTAAGGTTAGCTGGAGATGCCTCTAGGTGGGCGGGGGGCGGGGCAGGGGTAGCCAGATTTTGCTGATGCGGCGGTTCCCCCGCCCTGCCGCTGCTCCGCGGCGCCGTCACAACCGTTCAGGTGCTGCGGGGCTCCCCGTGATGGCAGGAGGTGACGGCAGGAGTCGGTTCGGTAGCTTCACGGCTCCGGTCAGGACTTCAGACAGCGTCTCACTGGGTGAGCATCACCAAAGCCAGGTCTCCTGTGACCCCCCCCCCCCCCAGCTCCATACTGTAACTGCTGACAAACAAACAAACCTCAGCAGAAAACATTTGAAATCATTTTAAAAATCTCTCTGGGTCTTTATTTGGTAGAAACAGGTGACAGGAAACGGGTCCAACAACCACTAGAGGAGGGTAGCCTTGGTGTAAAGGGCGTGACCTCTGACCTCTTCAGGACAAGACTACTGAATGACATCCCCATGTAGTTCTGTGATGTAGTGGCAGATCCTGATCCTGGAGAAGCGGGGTGGTTCTCTGGGTTTCAGGGACGGTGTGGTGGAGGGGGGCGTCTCTGAGGCGACGGGGTGTGTGGATCGCGTCCGTTAGCATCGGCTGACGTGGAGACGTTGGAGTCGTGCGGCCCTGGCGGCGCTAGCCGGTGTGTTTGTGCTGTGAGGATGAACCAGTGAGGATGTCGGGGCGTGTTTGACGCCTCGTCTTCAGGACGGAGCTCCGCGTGACGGCGGTGCTTATCTTCCCGTCGTTGTGTGGGCGTGTTTGTGAGCTCACTGCTCACTCAGCCGAAAACACAAACTAAAAAATGAGAGCGGTGAGGGGAAAACAGATGGAGGAGCGCGTCTTCATCGCTCCGTAGAAACGGCCTGAGGGAGTCTGGAGCCCCCAGCAGAACCACAGAAGAAGAGAAGGAGTGTCAGTCGGTCGTCTGTGACACTCTGAGGACATCACGCTCACAGACGGCGTGGCGACATCACGCCGAAACCGGCCCAGAAAGCAACAGCACGTCTGGAAGTGACGAAGACTCGGACCCGACGAGCAGCTCCGCTGACTTCAGAGCCATTCAGGGTCGATCAAACCGATTGAGACAGTGGCGCGGGGGCCAGCGGCGCGGGGGCCAGCTGCGCTCTAACGACCCTCTGCTAGAGCTCATCACCTGCTGCAGGCGTGTGGAGCGATGAAACGCCATCAGATCGACGGTTTAACGACGCCGATGGAGTAAACTCTACAACGACGTCACGAGTCAGCGCCTTTGATGGAGCTACAGTCTGTCAGGACCAGACGGGTGGCTTCAGCATGGTGGGGGCTCCACCGCTGGAGGCGTGGCCTGCACCCCCAGCTGCAAGCTGGGATGACACTTAATCAGTATTTTAAGCAGAGTGATGTCATCAGCTGACTGATGACATCACTAATGTTCCTGTGATTCCTGGACCTAAAACAAGCAGCTGCTTCCAGGAAGGACTTCTGGTCGGTTCCACCTGAGATCAGGTGTCCCGTCTGTCTGGAACCGGTTTCCTGTTTCCAAACCGGACATCACTGACTCAGCAGAAATTAGATCAGAGGTCTACTGGACACTAGACGGGTTTCTGTTGGACGTTAGACGGGTTTCTATTGGACGTTAGACAGGTTTCTACCGGACGTTAGACGGGTTTCTATTGGACGTTAGACGGGTTTCTACTGGACGTTAGACGGGTTTCTACCAGACGTTAGACGGGTTTCTACCAGACGTTAGACGGGTTTCTACCAGACGTTAGACGGGTTTCTACCGGACGTTAGACGGGTTTCTACCGGACGTTAGACGGGTTTCTACCAGACGTTAGACGGGTTTCTACCAGACGTTAGACGGGTTTCTACCAGACGTTAGACGGGTTTCTACCAGACGTTAGACGGGTTTCTACCGGACGTTAGACGGGTTTCTACCGGACGTTAGACGGGTTTCTACCGGACGTTAGACGGGTTTCTATTGGACGTTAGACGGGTTTCTATTGGACGTTAGACGGGTTTCTACCGGACGTTAGACGGGTTTCTACTGGACGTTAGACGGGTTTCTACCAGACGTTAGACGGGTTTCTACCAGACGTTAGACGGGTTTCTACCAGATGCCAGATGCAGGTCCCAATCAACACGTGTTGCGTGTTTTTTTCCAAGCCTCAGGATGATGATGTCACAGCGTGTTGTCGCTAACGTTGCTCGTTCAGATTAGCGTCAAGCCGCTCGGCCGATCGTCTCTTGGCGTCTCGGCGGTGAGCGAGCGCCGGCGTGACGTTTTGGGGTTAAGCTGTGGGAGGACGGCGTTCCTGCTCGCTGCAGGACTTGATGCTCGCTGACAGTCGTCTGCTGACACGGACCGACGTTCAGCCATCATGGTCCCTTCAGGAGAAGCTTCCTGCTCCAGTCAGGACCTCCTGGTGGAGAAACGCCAGCCGGCCTCTGGGGCAGGAGACCCAGGTCTGAGACCACAGTCTGTCCAATCAGAGCAGCGCTGCAGGAGGAGGACTGAGACTCGTCTCCACCCACAACTTGACTGGTCCTTACCCCACAGATGGATGATGGATGGATGATGGATGGATGATGGATGGATGTTATACCAGTGAAGTTTTTCAACGTGTCTCATCCGGACTCACGTTAGTTTTTTGTCCCATCATGCTGTGCAGCTCTCCTCCAGCACTGATGCTCATTGGTTCTGACAACTCCCTGCTGCTGATTGGTCTGCTACCCCCCCACCCTCCCCCCTCCCAGGGCCATCCTCACGCCTGAGTGAACATCAGTGGAAGCGAGTGTCTGTCATCACGCCGTCACACGGAGACACCGAACACACACACGGCTCAGTCCGGCCGGCGCTCCAGCGCCACTTCCTGTTTGTTCCTATCGTCAGTTAGCTTAGCATCACTACCTGAACCGGGGGGGCAGTTTATCTGTGTCCACAGGTCAAAGACACAGTTTATACAGGTGTGTGTTATATACAGGTGTGTGTTTTATACAGGTGTGTGTTATATACAGGTGTGTGTTATATACAGGTGTGTGTTATATACAGGTGTGTGTTATATACAGGTGTGTGTTATATACAGGTGTGTGTTATATACAGGTGTGTGTTATATACAGGTGTGTGTTATATACAGGTGTGTGTTATATACAGTGTGTATTACATAGAGGTGTGTGTTTATATACAGGTGTGTGTTATATACAGGTGTGTGTTATATACAGGTGTGTGTTATATACAGGTGTGTGTTATATACAGTGTGTATTACATAGACGTGTGTGTTATATACAGGTGTGTGTTTTATACAGGTGTGTGTTATATACAGGTGTGTGTTATATAGAGGTGTGTGTTATATACAGGTGTGTGTTATATACAGGTGTGTGTTATATAGAGGTGTGTGTTTTATACAGGTGTGTGTTATATACAGGTGTGTGTTTTATACAGGTGTGTGTTATATACAGGTGTGTGTTACATAGAAGTGTGTGTTATATACAGGTATGTGTTATATACAGGTGTGTGTTATATACAGGTGTGTGTTATATACAGGTGTGTGTTATATACAGGTGTGTGTTATATACAGTGTGTATTACATAGACGTGTGTGTTATATACAGGTGTGTGTTTTATACAGGTGTGTGTTATATACAGGTGTGTGTTATATAGAGGTGTGTGTTATATACAGGTGTGTGTTATATACAGGTGTGTGTTATATAGAGGTGTGTGTTTTATACAGGTGTGTGTTATATACAGGTGTGTGTTTTATACAGGTGTGTGTTATATACAGGTGTGTGTTACATAGAGGTGTGTGTTTATATACAGGTGTGTGTTACATAGAAGTGTGTGTTATATAGAGGTGTGTGTTACATAGAAGTGTGTGTTATATACAGGTATGTGTTATATACAGGTGTGTGTTGATCGTAAAGCCTGCTGACTTGTCGTTTGACAGAATGAACCAATCAGAAGCAGAAACGTGTGGCGGTCACTCGGTATCTTCTGACCTCCCAGCTCTGTGGCCGTTCCCTTTAAAGCCACCTCTGACCTTTGACCTCACCTCTGACTTTGACCTCACCTCTGACTTTGACCTCACCTCTGAGCTTTCACCTCACCTCTGACCTGCACTCGGCTTCTACGTTTTAATGCTGTCATTATTCATCCTAAACGGACTAATAAATCGTTATCAATGCAGCGGTAGGAAGCTGGTGTGACGTGGAGCTTACCCATGATGCAGTTCTTCATTTGAGAATCTGTAAATCGTGTCGGATGAATTTCTCTTCTGATCCATTCTGTGGTTCATCAATGAGCAGCTTTTGGTAATTTAATCAACACGTCACACCTTTCATGGACATCATTCTTCATGATTGCGTTTTGAGTTCGTTTCACCCAAAGCATCATGGGAGCTGCGGCTTATAGTTGGAGCACAAATCGACCTCCAGTTAGAAGACAAATAGAATCCAGGACCTCCATTATTTCTGTTTTCTTTCTGATCTGGCTCTGAACGAGGTTTTAAATGAGTGAATGTGACGTTACGAGGACGCTGCTAATAAAGTTAATTCAAACTGGATTCACCTTTATTATAAGAGTTAGAATAAAACAGTTTAATGCTGATCTATCCAAGGGGTCGGGTCACCTGAACAATGTGACGGTGGTGGACAGACCGTGATGCTTGTCCCGTCTTGTAGCTTCTGGGTCTGGTTCCACATTGATGCTGTTAACACACAGACACCCTTCAGAACAGCTGATCACACGTGGAACACATGCCCTGTTCTACTTGACTTCACATTATCTTTAAGTACGCCGGCCTCCACGCCGTCTGAGGGCCGGGAACACCCACATGCATCAGAGAGGACATCCATAATGCAGCAGCTCCTCTCCACACTCCAGCGAGCTGCTGCTGAACACGAGTGGACTGGAGGGCCGTCCTGAAACACCAGTACTTTACATAATCCCCGCAGGACGGCGAGGAGATGTTTGTCTTCAGAGCAGGGGATGAATCTTAACCAAGGATTGAGGTTCAGACATTCAGAGGACTCCTCATCGGGAGGTTTCCTGGTTGCAGGGACCCTCCAGGTCGTCCTTGCTGATGCCAGGTGAGGTGTGTTCAAGGAAGTTCCAGACTGAAATAAGCAGCGTGATGGAGCTGCTGCGGGCTGTTCATTAGCCTCAATATAAAGCAGTCAGATATTTAAACGCCCCCATTTTGTCAACTGTAAACACACTTAACACAGGTAACAGATGATGAGGCGGGTCTTTTATCCGCGTGATAAACCTGTGAGGGTAAAGGTCACGTAAAGGTCACGTCTATCTTTGGGATCTGTGAGCGTTTCAGTTCAAAGGGAGGCTGATGGTTGCTTGTGGCATGTTCTGTTTCCAGCGGGGGGGCGGGGGGTCGTCAGCGTAGAGTTCGATCTGGTCTCAGCAGGAGAAAGAAACAAGCAGAGCGGCGATGGCAGGAATGCTGTCGGATCGCCGCTCCGGGCCGGAGCTGTTTCCTGTCTGGGAAGCAGACGGATGGCGGTAAACACAGCTTAACGTTCAATCCGAGTCCGCCGTGATGGACGCCCGCTGTCACCTCCCATGGATCTCTGCTCCCGTCGCTCAGCCGGGCAGAAAGCCGGCGGCCGCCGTCAGGTGACGAGCATCCATCAGCGTCAGAGGAAACGTCCAGAGACGGCAGGAAGTGGGATCGTCGGAGGGAAATGAGAGGAAGCACGTGTTCACAGAACGCAGAGGCGGCGGGGCGGGGCCGGTCCTGATGGGGCGCTGGTCGCCGTGACGACAGCATCTGTCAGCAGGACATGGCAACATCATTATTATTATTACTTCTAACCTTTAAGTCTGGGTCTTAATTGAATCTTATTTAATTTATTAATGACAGATTTATTTTATTGGACCTTTTTAAAGTGAATTATGTTTATTTGATGATTTTTACATTTTTAATCCGGCCTCTAACTTTATTTTATTTGTTTCATTACTTTTAATTTCTGAATTTTAATCTATACAGTCATCTTTTATCTCCGTATTGATTAACTTCTCTCTGGTGTGTGTGTGTGTGTGTGTGTGTGTGTGTGTGTGTGTGTGTGTGTGTGTGTGTGTGTGTGTGTGTGAGTGTGTGTGTGTGTGTGTGTGTTTCTACCTGTACCATGTGACCTGTCTGTGTGGTCTCAGATCCCTCAGGTGAGCTACGCCTCCACGGCGCCGGAGCTGAGCGACAACACGCGCTACGACTTCTTCTCCCGGGTGGTCCCGCCGGACTCCTACCAGGCTCAGGCCATGCTGGACATCGTCACGGCGATGGGCTGGAACTACGTGTCCACGCTGGCGTCGGAGGGGAACTACGGCGAGAGCGGCGTGGAGGCCTTCGTCCAGATCTCCAGGGAGACAGGTAGGACGCTACCACCTCGATCACGCCTTCACACACATTAGTGACGCTGCTCACACACATTAGTGACGCTGCTCACACACATTAGTGACGCTGCTCACACACCACATGAAGCTCCGTCGGCTGAGCGGTTCTGTTCCTGCTCAGTGACCCGGGTGACGGTGGGGGGGGGGGTCGGGTCGCGGGCCCAGGTGCTCGACTCCTCCACCAGGCTGAGCCGGGACAGCTGGCAGACGGCGGCGGGTTCTCCCAGAGAGCAGCGACCTCATTGGCTCACCAGCTGCCACAGATGAAAGGGGCGTGGCCACGTTAGTGCCGCTAAAGTTGCATCGCTAGTGAAGAGCGTGTTCTCTGTAGATGACGCGTTTTTGAGTGTTCAGCTCTGATCGATCGATTCTGATTAATTGATACTGAGTCAGTTTTATTATGAAATGAGACAGGAAGTAGAAACCTGCAGCGGGACAGGTTCTACTGCCCAGGGGGGCACCAGACAGACTCAGGACAACCTGGGCATTAAAAAGGTATAAAAGTGAAAATGTGACCTTGACCTCTGGGCTCTAAAGAGCTCCATTAAAGCTCATCACAGAAACGGTTGAGCATAAACGTGTTTATTCTGAAGCTACGATGCTAAAGTGGGAGACGGTCGTGTTTGTGACGCCTGAACGTCTTCGTGGTGAAGCTGCGTCAGGAGAGACACTTCCTGTTTGTTCCATGAGGTTTAATTAAACGGACGAGATGATGACGGCGGTTTTTCACTGACAGGATGACAGATCAGTCGCCGTGGAAACCCGTCTCTCTTTCCTCCTCAGAGGTGCGACAGCTTCCAGCACATAATCTGCTTTTCTTTCTCTCATCCTCTTCTCCTCCTTCTTTTCTTCTGTTCTTCTTTATCCCCTACACCACACGTGTCAAACTCAAGGCCCGGGGGCCAAATGTGGCCCTCCACATCATTTTATGTGGCCCGCGAGAGAATAAAAGGTCAGAATGTCTAAAAATAAATAAAAATAATGAACTAGATTTCCCACAATGCAGTAACTCGGCCCATTTGACTTACAGTCGTTCATTCATACTCGATTCTTTCTCCTTCCTTTCGTCTGCTGTTTGTTCCTTTCCGTTTTCCTGGAGTGCGTTGGGTTTGTTCACCCGTTCCTCTGCTCTGCACGCCTTCTGAGCAGCGCATGAATATTTCACGGCCGTAGATTCTTCAGACGTTCTCCTCAGACGTCCATTAGCCTTGGCCGTCTCACGCTCCACAGTGGACTCACCTTCAAATTAAAAGTCATCGTTGTCCAGGTTTGGATCAATACTCCTGATGTCTGCTGCCTTCTGATTGGCCTACGGGCTACGAATCATAATCCAGAGATTATCTGTGGAATGCGACGCAGGCAGAACGAGGATCCCGTCGCGATGGAATCCGTTCCTGCTGGATCCGACTTCTGAGAGCCAAAGCCAGGCTCAAGGATGAGCTGCAGGAATTATCCAGAGCCGGAGAACAATGCTGAGGAGACACAGAGACACAAATCCCGACAAAGACGTCCTTGTCTCTCCTTACGATGCTCGATTCTGGTGTTATAGTTTACATTTCTGTCTTTGGTTTAATTGAATTGAAATGAAAAAAAAAGTTACAGAAAAACCAGTTTTAAAGAAGTTCCTCATGGATTACTTTATAATAATTAATCCTGTTTTATTAATCACTGATTTCCACACCAGCACTTATCTAGGCTAGCGGTTTGCTGCTGTATTTATGCTAATCTGGGCTAATCCTGGTCTGGATCTCGGTGCCAGGTGAGGAAGAGGAAATCCAACAGAACCACATGACTCTGACGCGCTAACAGAGCAGCTTGTTAGCGTTAGCTTTCTCATGTGACTAAATGATGGTTGGTTGTTGTGAGGCCCTGCAGTGAACTGGCGTCTTATCTGGGGTGTACCCCACCAGACGGGTCAGCGGCTGCAGGAGGGCTGGCGATCACCCCCAGATATTGTTGCCATGACAACTGACAGGTACAAAGCAATGAAATGCAGTGACAAATGGGGTGACATCATTGTGGGCGGAGCCACTGCCCTGTATCAGTCTGGACATGTGACAGGCGTCTGAATCCAGACCTCTGGCTCTGGGCTCCTGTGATGGACGGGACCGACCTGGGGAGGGTCAAACCGGTGCTGACTGAGTTTCAGTGGATTTCATCACCCGTCCCCACTGTGGGGGGGCGGGATCTTTCGTGTTTTGCACACCTTTGGTGCAGAGGTGTGTCCTTCTAGTGAACGTCCGCGTGTCTCTCCAGTGAGGGCTGTTAAAGCGTTGGCGGTGAAACCCTTCCTCAGCTGCTCAGAGGTGACGAATGAACGACGACACACATCCTCTGTCTCAAGCCCCCCGGCGGCGACGGCGGCCGATGCTGCACGCTAATAAACTGCTGGCTCACACTGTGAACGGCTAATTGAAAGGTCACTGCCAGAGGCGAGCTGTAATGATGTTGGTTATTACCCATAATTCCTTTGAATGTTACGGTTGTTCACTTTTTTGGGGGTTTAGACTCCGCCTCCTGCTGTGACGTTCCTGGGTTCCATTCGACTCCACCTGTTTCAGTCTTCCTTTGGCTGTTTGTCTAAAATGGTTCACCAAATGTTTCGGAGTCGTTCCTGATTCCTCCTTTTGTTCCACAATCTCTTGCCTTTTAAGACAAATGAGTTCATCATCAGAAAGAGTTAAAATGATCAGATGTCCTTGGAGTTTAAGTCAAACCAGCATCTCAGACATCAACATCTCAGAATCTGCTTCACCGTTCTGCTGGAGCTTTAACCTGGAATCCTCCTCCTTCCTCCTGGAGAACACTGTTGGTGACGTCTGAGGTCGGACTGAGCAACCTGAGTATTTTTAGCTCTTCCTCTCCTCCCTCCTGTGGTGTTTGTCCAGCGACTTTCTCTGTCTCCTCAGAAGAAAAAGCCAATTAAGTGGTGAGAGCCTGGACTCCTGGCCTCCACGGCATCAAGAAGGTCCCACCAACGCTGTGAGGGCAGCGCGGCTGGAACAGCATCACCGAGCAGCATCCTGTCAGAGTAGACCTGGAATAACCAGGATGTGGATGCTGATTGATGAAAACCTTTCACTTCCCCCTCTGTGAGCTTTCTGAAGAAGATCTAACCTGATATTAATCATGTGTCTCCTACCTGGACGATGTCTCAGGGGGAATCTCCAACCCGCTCCTCCACCAATGACCATGCAGTAGAAATAATCACCAGTGCTGGGTTTGTACACCTTCATCTACCTTCTCAGATTTCAGACTCAGGATGTGATCAATCATTTTCCTCAAGATGCTCTGTGTCCTAAATGGATGGAGGAGTGATTCTGTACAACACGTGTCAAACTCAAGGCCCGGGGGCCACGTGTGGCCCTCCATATCAATTAATGTGGCCCGCAAGAGCATAAAAGGTCAGTGTGTCTAAAAATAAATAGCTTTGACCAAAACTACATTTCCCACAATGCAGTAGTTTATCACATTTAACTCTGACTAAAGTTAACGTCCTACCTTGTGTCTGATGTTATTTTTCTTCATTGATTGATAGTTTGATCCTTGATTGATGGAGTTCTGTGGGTTTAATAACCTGACAAATGAAAAGGATTTATGTTAGAACAGAGAAACAAACAAACATGTTTTTTCTGTCTAACTGTAATGTTTGGAACTAGAATCAGTCAGAAATTCAGTTATTTAACATTAAGGAGTAGTTACATTTAGTTACATTACACTGAGTTACATTTAGTTACATTTATTAGTTACATTAAGGAGTAGTTACATTTAGTTACATTACACTGAGTTACATTTAGTTACATTTATTAGTTACATTAAGGATTAGTAACATTTAGTTACATTACACTGAGTTACATTTAGTTACATTTATTAGTTACATTAAGGAGTAGTTACATTTAGTTACATTCATTAGTTACATCTGGCCCTTTGAGGACAGACATTATGATGATGTGGCCCTGGGTGAAGATGAGTTTGACCCCCCTGATCTACTGTCACCTACCCTAACCCTAACCATTACTTGTCATTGACAGCAGATGTTCTTTCACAGAGAACCCAAGCTGACCAGACGTTACGCTCATGGACAGACAGTCTCCTACAGTCGGCCTCTCAGTGTATTATTTTACATTTTGACAGTAACTTTCCCATCAGGCCATACCTGAGCCTCTGACTGTGACGGACTCACCTGACCATCATCTCAGGCTCATCTTGGTTGCAGCTCTCTGTAGACGTTCACTGGGCTGTTCTGTCTTCCTCTCCCAGGGGGGGTTTGCATCGCTCAGTCTCTGAAGGTTCCTCGAGAGCCCCGCCCTGGAGAGTTTGACAAGATTGTCCTCCGTCTGCTGGAGACGCCCAACGCCCGCGCCGTCATCATGTTCGCCAACGAGGACGACATCCGGTAAAAACTGAGACTCTGAGCTGTGAATCAGGTGTTTCTCCTGTCAGCTCATGTCCCCCCCCCCGACAGGCGGATTCTGGATGCAGCAAAACGCAACAATCTGACGGGTCACTTCCTGTGGGTGGGGTCTGACAGCTGGGGCTCAAAGATCTCCCCCGTCGTCCATCAGGAGGACGTGGCCGAAGGCGCCATCACCATCCTCCC
Source organism: Antennarius striatus (assembly GCF_040054535.1). Taxonomy (NCBI): domain Eukaryota; kingdom Metazoa; phylum Chordata; class Actinopteri; order Lophiiformes; family Antennariidae; genus Antennarius; species Antennarius striatus. Next base: position 25,461,922 of record NC_090779.1, on the reverse strand, counting down.
CAAGAGGGCGTCTGTGGAGGGTGAGACGGGAACCAGCCAGCCAGTCAGTCAGACAGGAAGTAGTTTTCTGCCCACGTCTCACGGTGTTTCCTCTTCCTGCAGCGTTCGACCGTTACTTCAAGAGCCGTTCTCTGTCCAACAACCGCAGGAACGTCTGGTTCGCCGAGTTCTGGGAGGAGAACTTTGGATGCAAGCTGGGGATGCACGGCAAGAGACCTGGCAGTCCCAGGAAGTGTACAGGTAGGTTAGACCGTCCACCCCCTCCCCCCCAGGTGGAGGCGCTGCAGCTGACAGCTCCTCCTCACCTCCCTGCTCACATTCAATTCATGCAGTTATCATCAACGGAGAAGGGGCGAGTCTCTACCCGGGCGAGTCTCTACCCGGGCGAGTCTCTACCTGGCCGAGTCTCTACCTGGCCGAGTCTCTACCTGGGCGAGTCTCTACCCGGGCGAGTCTCTACCCGGGCGAGTCTCTACCTGGGCTCAGAGACGCCTCGATCGCCCCGCTGCTGTCAGGGCGTCGCCCGTCTCGCTCGTTTGTCCCTCCAGATGGAGTTAGCAGCAAACTCATCACCCACGTCCACCCCTGTGTGTGTGTGTGTGTGTGTGTGTGTGTGTGTGTGTGTGTGTGTGTGTGTGTGTGTGTGTGTGTGTGTGTGTGTGTGTGTGTGTGTGTGTGTGTGTGTGTGTGTGTGATGAAGGCCCAGATGGTTGTAATGCAGCGTCTGCATGTCACTTCCTGTCAGACTGCGTGAATGTAAATGCTGCACCATGCTAGCTGTCGGTTGTCCAGCAGTTAGCAGGTTGTGTGTATACATCAGTCCCCCAGCCAATCCAGAGCCATCACCATGCTCCCGGGCCCGCCCCCTCCCCTCTCCTCATGCTGTTTATCCACACATTGACATCATCTGAGTCAGAGGTTTTCTCTCAGAATGCTTCCTTCAATCCGGACCTGAATCTGTCCGTTCATGAAGACGTTTCCCTGAAGGGAGTTCATTCTTAAAGAGTCTCTTCGTTCACAGTCAGACGTCCCAGGATGGGCTTCAAATAGTTGTTAAGGTGTTTTTGTACAGAGCTTTGAAGGAAATGGCGCTATCCAGAGGGATACACACACACACACACACACACACACACACACACACACACACAGGGGGGGGGGTGAAGCTCAGGTTGCAGGTGGAGGTGAACAAACGGCGGTGCATTCAGGGACCACTGGAGCTGTCGTGATGAAAGGTGTGTGTGTGTGTGTGTGTGTGTGTGTGTGTGTGTGTTTTACATAATGATGAGTCATCATATGCAGTGGTTGTGGTCGTCCCCACCCCCCCCCCCATTCATTACGGACATGCAATCAGTCTTCACTAGCGGGGGGAACGTCCCCCCCAGGACGGATTCCCTGCTGCTCTCCTGCTATTAAAATGAAATTGGATTTCATTTGTGAGCCTCTATTTATTTAGGGAAGTCTTCTCTGGTGATGGGGGGGTAGGGGTGGAATGGGGGGGGTAGGGGTGGAATGGGGGGGTAGAGGTGGAGTAACGGGGGGTATGGTTTATGGCCGGCGGCTCTAATCTGGTTTTTAATGTTAATTCCTTTGTGGAAGAAGATCAGTGAACGTTTGAGTCAGCATCACCACTTCCTGTCAGCTGTAGGGACACTTCCTGTCAGCTGTAGGGACACTTCCTGTCAGCTGTAGGGACAACTGAGCCTGAAATGCTCAAAGTGGACACAAAGATTGACTCATTTCTACCCACAAACGACGTCGGGAAATGACGGATCAGCTTCAAATTTAAATGAGTCATTTTAGACGTTTGTCTTCCTTTTTCATTGGAAAACGAAGTTTCCAGAAGATCAAGATCTTATAATTTATCTAATGATTCAGAAAAGTACTTTGTAACTCTGATAAACATATACAAACAAAAATCATAAAAGTTTAAAATTTGCAAATTAATCTCTAAATACATGAAAAAAGTAATGTAATACCACTGAATGTTAGTGTCATTAGTATTAGTATTAGTATTAGTATTAGTATTAGTATTAGTATTAGTATTATTAAGACTCAGTCTAAGATCTCCGGACCTCCATCACCTCATAGATTTTACTCGTCCAAACTTTCAGGACTTCTCATTCGTGTCCACATTGAAATGTAAATGTTTCCACACTTGTTGATTTTTGATAATTGGGGTCTGAACTCTGCGTTCGCTCGTGGGTTTGATTTCCCAGCATTCTCTGTTCCTTCCAGGGCTGGAGAAGGTTGGCCGTGACTCCACCTACGAGCAGGAGGGGAAGGTTCAGTTCGTGATGGACGCCGTCTACGCCATGGCTCACGCGCTGCACGAGATGCACCGCCAGCTCTGCGCCGGAGCCCCCGGTCCGTGTCCACACATGGCCAACGTGGACGGCAAGGAGCTGCTGAACCACATCCGGGGTGTCAGCTTCAACGGTAAGACCGGCTCCTGGTGACACCACTGCTCATCCTCCAGCTCCTCCTCTACAACTTTGTTGTCAGCGCGAGACTCACGGAATATAGCGCACTTCTGGATGCTGTCAGCCAATAGAATGCGCGTACGGTATCATGTGACTACCTACCAAAAGTCTGTGATGAGGTGAAGTCGTGCATGGAGGTATTCCATCCATAGATCAACATGAGATCATCGTCTACCGATCCCCAGCAGTCCTACTGTCCTCACTTGATCCACAGACGTCACCGTACTAGTCCTCCAGTGTGTGTGTGTGTGTGTGTGTGTGTGTGTGTGTGTGTGTGTGTGTGTGTGTGTGTGTAGGTGTGTGTGTGTGTGTGTGTGTGTGTGTGTGTGTGTGTGTGTGTGTGTGTGTGTGTGTGTGTGTGTGTGTGTTCTACTCGAGGCCATCTGGAGGCTGTGATGAAGCCGTTTCTCCCTGGCTTTCACTCAGACGCTCCGTGCCAAGCCTCACTTTCTTGTCGCCGTCCTGCAGAGAGAATTTCACACGTTTAAAGTAGAAAAAGAACTCATTCCAGAAATGTTGTGTCTCCTGCTGGAGGCTGAAGCTCACCGACGCTTCATCTTCTGCTTCAAGGTCAGCTGGATTATTGATCTCCGTTGTGATTGATTCTCTCTCACCTCCATCTGGTTTATTCCTCTCCTGTATATTTTAATATTTCTCTTTTATCTCCATACGTCTCAGCCCCCCCTCATCCATCTCTCTGGTTCTTCATGTTCCTCTCTGGTTCTTCATGTTCCTCCCTGGTTCTTCATGTTCCTCCCTGGTTCTTCATGTTCCTCCCTGGTCCTTCATGTTCCCCTCTGGTTCTTTATGCTTCACTCTTCTGATGAAGCGTGAACGTCGGTGCAGCGGCGTTACCATGACTTTATAAATGAAATGCAGTGAATCCAGGATGCAGCGGGACTGGGGGGCCGCGGCCTGGGGGCCAATCGCTAACTCAGCCGTGAGCTCTGCTCCGCGTGCTTATTTTTAGAGGAGCGTCGGGAGGCTAATCGAGACGCTTGTGCTAATGTGAGCTTCCGCTGCGCTAAAGCCATCTTCATCGGAGATGATCAGCAGAGCGAGGGAGGGGGGGGGAGGGCAGGACGTCAGGGAGACCCCCCCTGATCCTGCTGGACAGCAGACGCTCACTAAGAGGCGATAAAAGCTAGTTGTTGCTGTTTGTAGGAGGGATGCAGCGTGACGGAGCTCTGGAGCTGCAGGAGAACAAATCCAGGGGCTCGATGGAGGGGGGGGGGCAGATTCCGTAGGTGAGATCAGTGATGAATATGTGAAGAGCTCGTCCCCCACGGTGGCTCGACGTGCAGCAGCCTTTAAAGAACTGCTGAACAAAGCATTTCTTTTTTTAATGCGCTGCACGACAAAGGATGATAGAAGACGTCCAGCGTCTGCAGAAACACCAGGTCGACCTTCAGAGGCAGAAGGTCAGACCAGTTTAATGGAAGCATAGCGGCTAGTCGACCAATCAGGAGCCAGACGGAGATTCTGAGAGTCATGTTACCTCCAGAAAGTAGTGCATCCCGGGGATGCCCTTCAAGAAAAATGTGTGCATCCCAACATGTCGTTTATACATCCCAAAAGTAATAACAGAGTATAGCCAATTGTTCAATATAAAAACTAAACAAACTGTTAATTTTAATGATTTTATTAGTAATGTCATAACTGTTTGAGTAAAAAGAAAAAAAAGTAAAATTATATTAGTTTTATCAAAACGTTAAAGGCTGGTAGTCATTAAAAAAAACAGTTTTAGAAATAAAGAAAGACGTAATGTTTTATTTTTACTTTTACTTTTCACTCAATAGTTTTCTTTTCCTTTAATTCATATTTTCTCCTGTGGACACTGAACCAGGCTGACAGAACCTTCACACACATGTAGTAATATCTGTAGTAATATCTGTAGTAATATCTGCAGTAATATCTGTAGTAGTATCTGTAGGAATATCTGTAGGAATATCTGTAGTAATATCTGTATTAGTATCTGTAGTAATATCTGTAGGAATATCTGTAGTAATATCTGTATTAGTATCTGTAGTAATATCTGTAGTACTATCTGTAGTAGTATCTGTAGTAATATCTGTAGTACTATCTGTAGTAATATCTGTAGTACTATCTGTAGTAATATCTGTAGTACTATCTGTAGTAATATCTGTAGTACTATCTGTAGTAATATCTGTAGTAATACCTGTAGTAATATCTGTAGTAATATCTGTAGTAATATCTGTAGTAGTATCTGTAGTAATATCTGTAGTAATACCTGTAGTAATATCTGTAGTAATATCTGTAGTACTATCTGTAGTAATATCTGTAGTAGTATCTGTAGTAACATCTGTAGTAGTATCTGTAGTAATATCTGTAGTACTATCTGTAGTAGTATCTGTAGTACTGTAGTAGTATCTGTAGTAGTATCTGTAGTACTGTGGTATTATCTGTAGTAGTATCTGTCTGTTTTTCTTGAAGCTATGTTTTCTACAGCAGACATCACTCGTTGCTGTCTGACAATCGTGCGTCTGTCTCAGATGTGTGTCAAAGACACGAGGACGCCCACAGAGGAGAACACTGGAGCTGTGTCTGGTTGAAGCTGTGAGGTGGTTCCTGGATCTCCACCTTGATATTTTATCTACGGTCGTTCGTGAACCTTCTCTGTTTGACCAATCGCTGAGCAGCTCTTGTTGTGTTTGACGACCCATAAACAGGCTTCACATGATGTGATTCTGGATCAACATGGGCTCCTGGCAGAGGGATGAAGTCCAGTGAATGAGGTGGGGGGAAGTGAAGGATGGAGTGGTGATGGTGATGGGAGGGGGGCGCTCCAGCCTGAGGCGGGCATCGGTGATTCAACGCCACGCTGATGCGCTCCGTGATGCGTTCATCTGTGTGGAAGAAGGAAACGAGGGCAGGACGCGATCGGGTCGATGCTCCGTCATCCGTCGGTTGTCTCTGCTGCTCTTCAAACACGATCAAACCAGATCCACGTTCAATATTTTTATGATTATTGTACAGGTGGACGACTCCAAACACCTCCCACCGTTTAAAGAGGTCAAGTTAAAACATTTACTGTGTGTTTATTGCATTTTTCTCTTTTTTAATCGTGACAGTCTGAGTTTTTACTGATGATTAATTAAAATATGCTGGGGGGGTTTTGTTCAGCAACTTTTCCAGATTTTCATTTTCCCTCATTGTTTAAAAAGAATCATTTCAACATAAAATAAGGTTAGAAGTAGTTCTGTTTTCATGAATTGAACTAAATGAAGCACGCTCATCAAATAACTTGATGAAGCGGAGGTAGTAGAATCAATCAATCAATCAATCAATCAACATTTATTCATTTATTTTCTCTGGATTTTTGTGATCATCACATGTGGTCGTTTTAGGATTTGATCGATATCATAGTGATCAGCTGATGTGGGTAACTATATGTGTCCACCAGAGCTGCGACCGCTGGCAGTAACACCGTGGAGTATGGTGAAGCATTACATGAGTATGGTGAAGCATCACATGAGTATGGTGAAGCATCACATGAGTATGGTGAAGCATCACATGAGTATGGTGAAGCATCACATGAGTATGGTGAAGCATCACATGAGTATAGTGAAGCATCACATGAGTATAGTGAAGCATCACATGAGTATGGTGAAGCATCACAGGTGTGTTCACACCAAACGCTTCCAGAGGCACAGGGTCTACAGATTTATGATTGATTATCGGACCTCATCCGTCTCACAGCCGCTGCTCTGTGTCTCCACAGGAAGTGCAGGAAGTCCGGTCACCTTCAACGAGAACGGAGACGCCCCCGGACGCTACGACATCTTCCAGTACCAGATCAACAACGGGTCAGCAGCAGAGTACAGGGTCATAGGACACTGGACCAATCAGCTGCATCTGGATGTAAGACGCTCCTGTTATCAAACCAGTCCCGCCTCAGGGGGCAAGAGCGATTGATTTACAGCAATTAACCCCGATCAGACAGGAAGTCACGCATGTGACATGACTGTCTCTTATCATTCCCAGCACACATGTGTCAAATTCAAGGCCCGGGGGCCAAATGTGGCCCCCCACATCATTTTATGGTGTTCAATCAGTTTGTTTTTCCATGGATTAGAACTTTGACGGTGAACCCAAACTAAAGTCTTGTTGCCATGGCTACCTTTCCCCCAGATGGAGGCCCTCCAGTGGGCCCCCGGCGACGCCTCCCTGCCGGCGTCGGTGTGCAGCCACCCCTGCCGGACGGGTGAGAGGAAGAAGGTGGTGAAGGGCGTGGCCTGCTGCTGGCACTGCGAGCGCTGCGAGGGCTACCACTACCAGTCGGGCGAGTTTGCCTGCGACCTTTGCCCCTACGAGGAGCGTCCGGACCGCAACCGCACCGGCTGCCAGCCCATCCCCATCGTCCGGCTAGAGTGGGCGTCGCCCTGGGCGCTGCTGCCCGTCTTCCTCGCCGTGCTGGGCATCGTGGCCACCACCTTCGTGGTGGTCACCTTCACCCGCTACAACGACACGCCCATCGTCCGCGCCGCCGGCCGCGAGATGAGCTACGTGTTGCTAACGGGGATCTTCCTGTGCTACGTGGTCACCTTCCCGATGATCGCGGCGCCCGACGCCGTCGTCTGCTCCTTCCGCCGCGTCTTCCTGGGTCTGGGGATGTGCTTCAGCTACGCCGCGCTGCTCACCAAAACCAACCGCATCCACCGCATCTTCGAGCAGGGCAAGAAGGCGGTGACGGCGCCGCGCTTCATCTCGCCCGCCTCCCAGCTGGTCATCACCTTCTCGCTCATCTCGGTGCAGCTGCTGGGCGTGCTGGCGTGGTTCGCCGCCGACCCGCCGCACACCTTCGTGGACTACGGCGAGCAGCGCACGCAGGACCCCGAGAACGCCCGCGGCGTGCTGAAGTGCGACATCTCCGACCTGTCGCTCATCTGCTCGCTGGGCTACAGCATCCTGCTGATGGTCACCTGCACCGTCTACGCCATCAAGACGCGCGGCGTGCCCGAGACCTTCAACGAGGCCAAGCCCATCGGCTTCACCATGTACACCACCTGCATCATCTGGCTGGCCTTCATCCCCATCTTCTTCGGCACGGCGCAGTCAGCAGAGCGGGTGAGACGTTTTACCCACAATGCATCAGAAAGATACCTATTAGACTCACACCTACAGATCATTTGTGTTTCTGGAGGAACCTAGAGAGAACCCACACAGACATGGGGAGAACACACACACTCCACACAGAACAGGATGTGAACCCACAACCTTCCTGCTGGGAGGTGACATCACTCCCCGCCGCGTCACCGCGGCGCCTGGTTCTTTCCTGTTAGCACAAAAGCTAATGCAGCTAATGAGTTGTTCTTCAGAAGTTCTCTCCTCATGTGGCAGGAAGTGAGGCTAGGATGGATGGATGGATGGATGAATGGATTAATGGATGGATGGATGGGTGAGTGAATGGATGGTTGGATGGATGGATGAGTGGAATGATGGATGGATGATGGATGGATAGAGGGATGATGAATGGATGGATGGATGGATGATGAATGGTTGATGGATGGATGATGGATGGATGGATGGATGGATAGAGGAATGATGAATGAATTATGGATAGATGGATGAATTAATGGATGGTTGGATGGATGAATGGATGAATAAATTGATGGTTTGATGATGTATGGATGGATAGATGATGAATGGATTGATGAATGGATGGATGGATGGATAGAGGGATGATGAATAACTTATGGATGGATGGATGGATGGATGTATGGATGGATGGATGCTGAGTGTTTGCACCAGAATCAGGCTGTGACCAGTAGGTCTCAGGTTCTACTGGTCTGAACTCCTCCTCACGTTCTTCACACTGAAGCCACTGGTTTTCAGACTGGTCTCCAGGCAGCAGAGTGTTTGCTGTTTGACTAACCGACTGATCGCTGCTTGATTAGTTCCTCGTCACCGTTGGCGCCGCCCGACTGGCTCTGCAGCCTCTCAACACAAACCTAATTATAGCAGCATTAAATTTAGCGCTCAGAGTTTTGGGTTGTTTCTGCTGGGGGGGGGGACTGCCAGATGGAGGCTTCTACTCATTATCACGTCTGTGGGGAGATCTGGAGGACAGGTGGAGCGACTCGCTCAGCTTTTCTCTGAATAGATCTCTTTTTAGTCACTAAGGAGCTCGCCGCAGGACTGATGCAGGGTTTTAATGATGGGGGGAGGAAAGCAGTGAAAGCAACACAATCTGAGGCTGGAACCACTGGATCAGAAAGTCTTCATTGAAGGAACTCTGAGAAACACCAGAAACATCCCTGGTGTTTCTCTGATGCCCAGAAGATGTCCAGGTAGCTTCACCCACCGCAGCTCCTTCAGGGAATCCAACTCCTCCGACCTGTGATCATGTATTAACATGGTAGCGTGGCTATTTGCATTAGCATGGCTTTTAGCATCAATTAATTTGGGAGGGTAAAAGTGTCCCACATTCAATCCTCACACATCTGCACCACACACTCTGGTCGGTGCTGAATCAGATGTGGATGTGCTGACTCAGCTCTCTTTGAGCTCCTTATTGCTAATTCTTCTAGCTCTAGTCGACTGTGTGTAGGTGTTGTAGGAACCTACCAGGACCTACTGGAAAACCTACGCTTTGTGTTACACAGTCATCACTACTGTACACCAGGGACTTTGGCTCTGTCCTAAATGAGTGCTGGGGCAGCAATGAAAATAAAATGTCTCTTTTTGTGTTGTGTTCAAAGATAATTTTACATGCATTTTTTAAAATTCTGTTCCATCTAAATTTAAATCTGCTGCTGCTCATTAGAACATCCAGAGCCCATTTCTGCTTGGAACTTACAGGACTTAAATTACGTCGTATTGCAGATCATAAAATACTGTCGGAAACAAAAGCTGTTGTTTCCGTGTCGATGAAATGATTTTTTTTAGTTTCTCATATTCTGCCTGCGGCTGCAGTCGGGTCAGAACTCAGACATCACTGATAAGTTTCCTCCGCTTTCTGAGTAACGTGAGCAGAGAGGAGCCTTCCTCCACCACTCTCTGTTATATCCATAGGTGTGTTGTGTGTCAGGTGTCATCTGTTATTCCATGACTTCTGTTTCACCCTGTTTTACCTGGTTTTCCCCAGTTTTCACAATGTTTTACCCCGTTTTACCCTGTTTTACCCAGATTTCCCCAGGTTTCCCCAGTTTTACCCTGTTTCATCATGGTTTACCCTGTTTTACCTCATTTCACCTTGTTTTACCCTGTTCTACCCCATTTTACCCTGTTTTACCATGTGTGAGTGATCTTTAAGCTCAGGTAGTGTATCTCAGGAGAGGAGAGTCCTTCTTGCTGCAGCAGGTGGTTGTTTTCAACCCATAGTGACCTTCGTGGTCCTGAGGACCAAACCTCTGGATGGGTTTATTGATAAAGGCAGTTTCTGGTCACCTATGCTATATGAAGATGAATGATAACTGAACAAGTAGATGTGTTGCTGTGTTTTGGATCAAAGTCACATGATCCCGTCTCGTCTCTCGATGAAGACTTGAGTTCCACTCCCTTGCCTTCACAGGAGACGGTGATCTTTGACTCTGCTGTTTGAGCACAAACTGCTCACCTCAGCTACCCTATTGGTGTTTTCCGGGTTGGGGATTGTGTGAATGGTTCTGATGGTCACTCCTGAAGAGTCAGTGATACCTCGAAATGCAGCTGCCACCGCCCCCTGGTGACTGGGTGGAATGCTGGCTACTGTTTTGAAGGGCTCTGATGGTTGGTCATACTCGGTCGACCCTCCTTCACCTTCTGGTTCCTTCTTCTCACCAGATGTACATCCAGACGGCGACGCTTACCATCTCGCTCAGCCTCAGCGCCTCCGTCTCTCTGGGAATGCTCTACATGCCCAAGGTCTACATCATCATCTTCCACCCGGAGCAGAACGTCCCCAAGCGCAAACGCAGCTTCAAGGCGATCGTCACCGCCGCCACCATGACCAGCAAGCTGTCGCAGCTGGCGGCGGAGCGGCCCAATGGCGAGGCAAAGACGGAGCTGTGTGAGGGTGTGGAGGCCAGCGGTGAGCGACGCCGTTCTGCTCTTGACCAAACATTTTTTTTACTAATCAGTTTTATGTAAAATCTACAATAAAATTTAGGACAGTCTAATAATAAAGTTAATGAAGTTTAATATTCATTCTTGATTATAGTTCGGTTTTCACAGGAAAATGAAAATCAAGATTACGTCATTTTACTCCGCTTATGAATAATAATTCCATTATTTGTTTTATAACCTTAAAAAAGGGTTTTATTTGATCATTCATTCATATATTAAGCATCCGTGATGTTTGGTAAACTTTGCCATGTGTTTTCAAATGACTTTTTTTTCTGTACTATATTAAAAAAATTAAATGTTTATAAAGTTAAATCAAATTTCTATGAACTAAATATTATTGAAAATGCATTCATAAATAAAATCCAGGACAGATTTGCGAATGGTTATCTTTGATTTAACTTGGAGACGAGTTCATTCAACTCACCGCTCCTGGAACCAGGGAATAAAGTAAGGCTTACATAAACCTGTTAGGCTAAGATAAACCTGTTAGGCTCAAGTAAGCCTGTTAGTCTTAGATAAATTTATTGGGCTTAGATTAACCTGTTAGGCTTAGATAAATCTATTAGGCTTAGATAAACCTGTTAAGCTTAGATAAATCTATTAGGTTCAGTTTAACCTGTTAGGCTTAGATAAACCTGTTAGGCTCAGATAAACCTGTTAGGCTTAGATAAACCTGTTATGCTCAGATAAACCTGTTAGACTGGGATAAATCTATTAGGCTTAGATTAACCTTTTAGGCTTAGTTAAACCTGTTAGGCTTAGATAAATCTGTTTTGTCAAATTGACGGTTAATCACTGACTTATTATAGACTACTCTGGAATAACATTGTTCCCATTTTGAACTGTGATTTAAACTCCCTACCTGATTTTTATTTGTTTAGCCAAAGTTCGTAAAATGACAATTTGCTGCTGTAAAAACTTCATTATTACAAAAGTTGTTGAAACCATTCCTGGTTTGGCTGATGAGCCTCATGATTGACCTGAGGTGTTAGCCCGTTAGCCTAGCTAGCGTGTTGAAGAGAAGCGAGTAGCGGCGCTAAGAGAGGGATCAGACCTCAGAAGAATCCGTGGAGGCCGTATGTGTGTTTATGTTCATGGAGGAACTTGTGAGTACGTTGTCACCTGAGACGTCCACTGATAAGATTTGACCCAACAGTCATTTGCTTTTCTCATCGCAGTGCCACCAACGAAAAACACCTACGTCAGCTACACCAACCACGCCATGTGAAGCCACTCCAGGTCTGGGGACATTTCAGAAGCAGATTTCTGTCACTGCTCTGAACGAACTGAAGGCTCAGGAGGACAAACCGGTCGTGTCTCGACGTTCACAGACAGGAAATGGACCCGAACGGCACCAGAGGAACCGGTGAAATCCATCGAAGTGACTGGAAGGAAAAAACCAGTCCAGTCTCACAGAAAAACAAAATACATTTGAGGGACCAACCATATTTGTTGTTATTGTAATTGTACATTTTAAACATAGAAGTTGTGGAAATTTTCATTATTGTCTCCTGTCTTTGGCCCATGGACCTTCCTGTGAGATCCGTCTGTTCCTGTTTTCGGCTAGCGGAACGGTAGTTTGGTTGTGACCCGTCCAGATTCCATGGTTAAACTGAAGCATGCCCCATTTTTATACAAATGACTTATTTATGATAATAAAGGAATGTTTCACAAGTGCTTTGTGTGCTTGAGTGTGTGTGTGTGTGTGGGGGGGACGTCCACATCATCCACTGGAACGTGTTTAATTCCTGCAGTTCCTTCCACACGGCGTTCTCCTGCACACAACACTGGTGGGTTCTGACCCGCTTTGGTTCTGTCCCCTCGTGGAGTTCTGTGTGTTTCTGTGAGTTACAGACTTTATTTTTGTGATTAATAGATTTTTATTTTAGCGATCATGCATAGTTTTACTGCGTGTGATGGTCTCAGGAATCTGTACTGTCATTGGTTGGAGTGTCTTAGCTTGTAAGTAAGTTCTCGCTTCATTGAGTCATTTTTCTGTTGTGATGTGCTGGCGATGCGTCTGGAGTGTACCCTGCCACTCACCCGTAGCCACCTGGGAAGACAAGACGATTACGGTGGTCTGGACAATCATCTGAGTAGATTAACTCTGGTGAGGTCCATGTCACACCTCAACATAGTCTAATCTCATAGTGGGCTGTTCCAGTAATCAACGAGCAACGTTTTCAGGTCCGGTGTCGCGCTTGGAGTGTCCCCTGCTTCTCATGCGCACATGATAGAGCTGTGGTGTAGAATGCGAAGACTGGATCTGACCTTAAACATCATCCATACCTGAGTGCGGCAGGAAACACACCCAGTGTGCGCCGCCTCATTACAGGATAAAAAAGAGCCCCAGTGATCAATAGGTGATGGAACAGGAGAGGCCGGATCAATACCGGCTGTCAGTAAGAACTCCTCACGCATAGATGAAGATTTGTGCATCTCCTGGCAGGTAGAGAGAGACGGATTCAGCCTCTGACCTGCAGCTGTTATTTCCCCCAACGCCGACCTGGTGTTTTAGTATTTTAGTTTTGTCTATCAAGCATTGCACAAATTAGTTTAGAGAATACAGACATATTACTTTTGTCAACGACAGTGAGTTTATGGCCATGTTTGGAATGATAAATTCTGACTTCACTATCTGTGTCCATCGATCTGTCTATCTCTCTTTATTTCTCTCTCTTTAGCTAATTATAGTATCTCCCCTCCAGTTCGGACCCGCTCAAGGTTTCTGCCTCATCAACAGCAACTTTTCCTTCCCGGCGTCGCCAAGCACTTGGTCCTGGAGGATAGTAGAGAATTAGCTTGAAATCACTTCCCTGAAATCTTAAAGAATACTTTATAAACCCTTAATCCTGAGGCGTTGTGTGGTGATTCATGACCTAGGATTCCATTCCTGACTCCGCCCCCATGCTCCTCATCTTCCTTCTCATTGGCTGGACTGTGACGAAGACTCTGGGGAAGTCAAATAACATGATCCTCACAGCTGCATCGCCGGTGCCAAGGTGTGAACGTGCCCCCCAGAAAACATCATCCGCACCAGCCTTCAGGTGAGGAACGAGGCAGGATGTTCTCCACAGGTAGGGGGTCTTCTGGAGCTCAGGTGGAACAGGTGTGCGCCCCCTGCTGGAGATGGTCCAGAGGGTCGGAGGTAAGGACTCAGCTCAAACATTCAGACCACAAAAAGGGTTTAAATATTCCATGTAAGGCTTTAAATACCCCCTCCAGTTGTGGAGTTCTCCAATCAATACCTCCCGACCACGAAGCAGAACCAATTAACCAATCAGCTCAGCTACTGACCCCCCCACCTCCCCAAACCAAATCGATGGCTGTTGTTCCAGTTTATCTACAGCTTCATCAGCTCCTCATACAGAACAGGTATTGATCCGTGTTCACAGGAACCTTCCCGTCATGTCGTCTGCTGATTCACCATTCTGACGCACCACCAATCAATGTGTGTGTGTGTGTGTGTGTGTGTGTGTGTGTGTGTGTGTGTGTGTGTGTGTGTGTGTGTGTGTGTGTGTGTGTGTGTGTGTGTGTGTGTGTGTTGGAGGGGGGTCACAGCTTCTCTGTGACTCATGGGGTTTTTAATTGGCAGCTGGGGGGGCTCAGGCGCAGGCCTTCTCAGGTGTGTGTGTTCATATGTACGCTGATATGTAGAGTGTGTGTTCTACACACACTCTACACAGGCAGTGATGGAGACAGGCTTTATGCACATTTGGATGTTGCCTCTGGCTCATCGGGTGGCACCTGAGGAGTACCTGATGTGCAGGTGCATCACCAGATACTCAAACCTTGAGTACCTGAAGAGGCGTCAAAGTACTCTGATTACTTGAGCTTCAGTCAATCACTGCTGTCTCAGGTTTGTACAGGGCTCAGGTTTCCTTTGCAGTGCACTTTGGAGCAGGCCCCTAAAATGTATAATTATTATTATTATTATAATAATTATTATTATAATTATTATTACTATATTATTATTACTGTATTATTATTATTATTATTATTATTATATTATTGACATTATTTTATTATTATTACTATTATTATATTGACATTATTTTATTATTATTATTAATATTATTATAATATTATTATTATTGCTGTTGTTATTTTGTTATTAGTAGTAGATTTTATTATTATTATTGTTATTATTATTATTGTTATTATTATTATTGTTATTATTATTATTATTATTATTTTATTATATAGACAATTCCAATGTCAAAGTTCAGTGGAGCTAGACGACACGTTAACTGTTTCCTGGTGAATGTTGAATGGATTCATATCCAGCTATTAATTAAAATGTGAATCTTGTTGCTGGTAGCAGGGGAAAAGGAGCTAAACACATGTTCAATTCATTTCACACACACTAATGTGGACACACACCTGCACAGGAGGACTTCAGCAACCTCACACACTCCCCCCTCCAGCAGCTTCCTCCAAGCCCCTCCCTCTTGGGGCAGATGCTGTAACTCACTTTGGCCCCCCGGGGGGGCCCTGCAGGCGTAGATGACCCCTCTTGGATGCTCTGTAATTAATGACCCACATGCTGCCCGTCACTAGGAAGCCATGTTATTTACCGTGAGAAGGGAACACGGCATTTTTCTTCATTAAATTGTCACTTTCAGGAAGAGAACTTATTCACAATTACACCCCGAGGATTGTGGGAGACAGGAAGAAGCTCTGGAACCAAGAAGAACGCCAGCAGGAAGAGATGTGAGTTTATTCTCCTCTGATTTATTCCTGGTTTTATCGCCTGTCAGAGGAATAACGTTAAGATTGATCAAAACCTCCCAGGTTCTTCATAAACATCTCAGAGATGATGGATGGATGGATGGATGGATGGATGGATTATGATCAGTAAAAGTATATTTTTAAAGAGGCGACACTGTTCAGGACACAAAGGAAGAGAACCTGGACCATTTCACCCTGTGAACTTGGACTCTTTCACCCTGTGAACCGTGACTATTTCACCCTATGAACTGGGACTATTTCACCCTATGAACTTGGACTCTTTCACCCTGTGAACCTGGACTCTTTCACCCTGTGAACCGTGACTATTTCACCCTATGAACTGGGACTATTTCACCCTATGAACTTGGACTCTTTCACCCTGTGAACCTGGACTATTTCACCCTATGAACTTGGACTTTTTCACCCTGTGAACCTGGACTCTTTCACCCTGTGAACTGGGACTATTTCACCCTATGAACTGGGACTATTTCACCCTATCAACTGGGACTATTTCACCCTATGAACTGGGACTATTTCACCCTATGAACTGGGACTATTTCACCCTATGAACTGGGACTATTTCACCCTATGAACTGGGACTATTTCACCCTATGAACTGGGACTATTTCACCCTATGAACTGGGACTATTTCACCCTATGAACTGGGACTATTTCACCCTATGAACTGGGACTACTTCACCCTATGAACTGGGACTATTTCACCCTATGAACTGGGACTATTTCACCCTATGAACTTGGACTCTTTCACCCTGTGAATCTGGACTCTTTCACCCTGTGAACCTGGACTATTTCACCTTATGAACTTGGACTCTTTCACCCTGTGAACTGTGACTATTTCACCCTGTGAACCTGGACTATTTCACCAACGTACTGTATGCATGTGTTCATTGACGTAACTTGAACTCACTTCACCCATTCATGTGATTTTCAAACTTCTAACTCCACACGACTCCCCGTTGAGGCGAACAGCTGACTGACCAACTGGGAGCCCCCACAGAACAAACGGCTCGCCAAACACGGCTAAAGGTTCAGACGGACCAGACGGACCACCTCACAGGGAAGAGCAGGAGGTGTTTCCACGACAACATGTCACCCAGTTTCACCAAAACCAGTGAGGAAAAGTTAGACGCTGTGTTTTAGTCTGTGCAGCTATGAAGCGCTGATGGAGCGTTGAGTCAGACTGCAGTGATTTTACTGACTTCTCTGACATTTAATCCTTTTTTTAACCTACTTGACTAAAAAAGTTTCTTCAGATCCACTTTAACATGAATGCTGGTTAGTGATGTAGGATAGAAGTCACTGTCTGGTGGTTCTTTCTAGAGACCCACATGTTCGTTTATTTGGGGGCTTGATGGACACGAGTCTGAGGGTGCAGTGATTGATTGGTGACGACCTCTGACCTCTGAGCTGATGAAGCGTATCTGTGTGCAGACATCTGATGCATGCTAACGGCCTGAGAATCTAAACACACTCTACACAGACATGCTGCTGTGATTGGACCGTAATGCAGCAGAGGATCATGGGAGACCCACTGAGACGAACCCAGCATGCACCTTCACTCCAGAAAGGTCTCTTTTTTCAGTTTGTTTCCCTAGAACAGGGTTTGATCTGATAAATACATCCAATCCCAGTCCTCCCTGGCTCTGCACCGGGGCCTGTAGCCAGAGAAGGAAAACTGATGATGAATGAGGGAACCAAAGAGCCCAGAACGACCTCCAAAGGAATTAGAGGTCAAGCTACCTCTATGCCAGATTGATCATCTCTCATTGTTGGAGCCACAGTGGACTTGATGACCAAGGAGGACATCAAAAAACTACCACAATACACACTAACAAGACACAAAGACAGCGTTTAATCTGCAGTGCATCAGAATCTGGAGCGTCAGTGATGTAATCACGTGTTGGAATGACAGACACGCGTGTTTCAGTCCCATTTCAAGGCTTCAGCAGCTTGAAATATTAATGCAGACGAGCAGGAAATGAGTTTACTCTGGAACATGGGAGTGAGGAAGAGGTAATCAGGCATGTGAACGGCATCAAGTCAGACATGAACATCTGTACATTGTGTGTGTGTGTGTGTGTGTGTGTGTGTGTGTGTGTGTGTGTGTGTGTGTGTGTGTGTGTGTGTGTGTGTGTGTGTGTGTGTGTGTGTGTGTGTGTGTGTGTGTGTGTGTGTGTGTGTGTGTGTGTGTGTGTGTACAGTATCCCTCCTGACACTTCAGGTAAAACTTTCTTAATTTATCTGAGAAAAAAAAACAAACCCTGGTTGAGAATTTCCATCAAAGTTTCTGCAGAGTTTAATTTTCAGTCACGACTCAGAGTTAAAATGGGAAAATTGGAGAAGCTGAAGTGGAGGTAATTGATTGCAGATGCAGGAGTTATCAGTGAAATTACAAATAACGTTTTACGGAACTGATTGCATGAGGCGACAGAGACTCCAGGCGTTGATGGTGTTCTCGATCAACGATGATGTGAAGGAGCACGACCGGGTTCCTGTCGCCAACGGGACGACAAAAAGGAACGAAGATGTGAACGTATGAGGGTTTTCTTTGACTTACTCACACAAATTCATTCAGACGAGGCAAAAACGTGAAGAAATCGGTTAAAGGAAGGAAGGAAGTCTGGACTCTTTTCAAACCCTTGAGCATTTTTTTTTTTTGCGTGATTCCAGAAGCTAAGCGTGCAGGAATAACCCCTGAGGCTGCTCACAATGAATACAAAAGAAACTGGTGAAAGATTCAAGACAGTCTTGTCTCGTTGGCGGTTGGTGGTAACCTTTAGCTGACGTTCCAGCCGTTACCTGGACATAGTCTGGATTTGTCTTTAAGGGTATGATCTTTCCCTGTTTTTTGACCTTGCCCTTTTTTGACCTCTGCCTGGATTTGACTGGCCCAAACATGTACATATTGGTGTTTGTGTGTGTTTTTTTTACAATATTTTTCATGAACATACATGCTCCTCTTTTTCGATCTTTTTCACATTCTGTAATGGGAGCTACCAAATTTGTGCTTGTAGCTTTAAACTTTGAGAGGCCAGAGATCCAAACAGTCGCTTCTAAAAAGAGTCCCTGATCAGATGCGACGACCTGATGGGAGTCTCGTCCTCAGCTCAGTTTCTACCACTTCCATTTTCTCTACTAATGTCATTCTTTCTTCATTCCTCCAAATTACCGACCACTGTGCTAATTTGAATAACTTTGTGCAGTTCAGTTTAAAAATTTATAGTTTAAGGCAGCCTTTAATATAATTAATTACTGCAAACCCTTCATTCCTGTACCTATCGGTGACTCTTCACAGAGCAGAACGCTGATCAGGAACAGAACCTGGGGCCTGCTGGTGTGGCGTGTCTGCAAAGAGAAACTCATTAGGGTTGAGTCATGAGCCTCATGCTAATATAGCTGCAAAACGATTCCATCACAGGCTGCGTGAGTGTTCCACATTTTTCAGTTTAATGAAATAGTCAGTAATCTGGTGGTGAACGAGTTGAGGGCTCCATCTATAACAGGAACGCGACGCTGGTGACAGCTGACAGAGGAACCCGATGAGAGGGAAGCTGTTTGTGCCGGTGATGCTGACACTGGTGATAGACGGATCCCTACATACATCAGTAGCTGGGATGAAGTTCTTACTGGATTAAAGAGGTAAAAATGTATTAATCAGGCTTTTGAATGAATAATTACATTTCTTTGTATGATCATCATAACTTCTTCTGCAAAGAACTGTTTACTGGTTCATCTCGAATTACTGCCAAGACACTTTCAGATGTGTTGCATCACAGAATACCTGGAATGTGTGATTACACAGGGGTATTTACAGAGGAATCCAACACCCATGTCCTGATGGCTGAGCCTGGATTCAGGCGTAGGTAACAAACAAACACCTGAGAGAAGGAAAGATGACGCCGTGTGGCAGAAGTGAGAGCGAGTCGCTGCAGGAAAAACACGCCATCAGGTGTGTGAGAACCAAGTTGTTAAAACCAGGCTAATTTTACATCCCGCCGCTCCCGAATGCATCGTGTCAGAAGGTTCATGACGGCTGAGGTAACGCTATTATTCTCATTGTGACTCACATTACATGGGAGGCTTTGCACAGCCCCCTCCTTTCATTCCTGACACCCGTGAGTTGAATAAGAATACTTCCCCTAATGAAGGTGTCTCCTCTGGTGAATCATCACTGGTATTGTTTAAAACCGGGGGACAGAAAGGAGCCCATTATGAGGAGAAACCAAGTTGCAAACGAGCACGAAAGGAGAAACAAGACTGCTGCAGTTAGCGAGTTTGATCCTTTATCGTCTACATCTATCAGAAAGATGTGCAGTAATCAACGCCCACGACTTCACCTCATCGTGGGTATTTAGTAGGCAGTCATGTGATACCGTACGCGCATTCTATTGGCTGACGGCATCCGGAGGTGCGCTACGTTCTGTGAGTCTCGGACTTCCGTGAGACACAAACGTGCTTTAAACAGTCCATCAGAGTGTTTTAAAGGTAATAAATAAAAGTCATGTTTAAATTACTGTAAATAATAAGATAAATAATTTGTCGCTCTATCGCGGACTTATTTTTTATTTTTTAAGATGAAGATGAAGAATACATTAATAAACCCAAGGGAAATTATTTCCACCATACCTGGGCTGCCTTGACGAGTTGAGGAGGACAGATAGATTCAGACTACGACTGTAGAGAACTGTATTCAACTACACAAGAATAGTAAACACTTGACAGATTTTTGAAAATTCTACTTCTCCTGGGAACAGGGTGTAAATTTTAGGGCAGAAGTAGAAAAAAAAGAGATAATTCGCTTTAATAAACATATCTATTATTACCCATCGTTGCAGAGGAATATGATGGTGGATGGTGGACAGAACCAGCAGAGAAGCAAATCCTCTGTCTGAAGCGGTTCTAGAAGATCATTGGTAACTTTGACCCATGCTGTTTTACGTACTATGATGTTCCCTAAAACCTGACTGGAAATTCTCAAATCGACTGTTGGTTTTAAGGAAGTCACACAACGGATCAGGGACTATTTCCTCCAAAGATCTCAGATCAGAATCTTGTTCGTGATTCACGTTCCTCTCATTTCAGATTCCTTCCCTGGCCCTTCTTTGGACCCTCCTGTTGTTTCCTTCCCAATCCTCCATCCGTCATTCTCTTTCTCCTGACTCAACTATTCAGCGTTTATTTTTCCAATTCATCAGCCACCGTCTCCTCAACCTCTCTGCCTCAGCGGGGGCTCCAAACCACACGTTTACCCCCCTACCTTTACAAGTATTTCACTTTCTCTCTCTGCTGAAGTCATAAATTATTGGTTATTGGAATTTCGGCTAAATACCATAGATAGGAATATCTACAGTCCTATCAGTCTGCTTCGTGTTGATGCTTTCAAAGGCTGCAGGACAGACATCAGTAAAATTTTCATTTTATAGTTTCCATTTCTTCGATCCCACATCTACAGTACACAGATATGTACTTATTATACTTGTAGACACTTATTAATGTCATGTAGTTACTGGAGCTATACGCTCTTTTCGTTCTTGAGCCGTTGTAGTTTTCACATTATTGTCATCTCCACGTTCTGTGTTCAGCTCCGACAGCTTCTGCTCATTATCTCATTTTTAGCACTCATGCTCGACCGACTACACATTTCCATGTCATTGAATGTTTTTGGGGGGTCATCCACTAATGCAGCATGCTTTTTACTCCCACGCTGTTTCCTGTTTAGTGAGCACAGCTTTAAGGAAAATGAGAGTACATGTTGGCTTCAGGGCTCAACTCTCCTTCAAAAAACCCCCGACCACAATAGAAATAACGCTTCTCCCAGCGCTGGAAGTAAACAGACCACTGCTCAAACATGCACGAGTTCAGATCCACATTTACACCGATGCTTCATTACACAGCCCTCGTCTATATGGAGACTTATTATTAACTTAATGTGGCATCAGTCTGATTTTTCTACGTGTGAATGTTCGTGGGTGTAATGCTGAATCTGACGCAGTTCAAATCTGCATCACTTTTCCTGATTTCATTTTTATTTATTTTTTTGTGTTTTCATCACAAAAAGACTAATATAGATGTGAAACAGTCCAACTAATCTCCTGCTCATCTTTTTGAATGTGAGGAACAGGAATTGTTGTTGATCCTCGAAAATTGCCTTAAAATAATCCTTTTCTTATTTGTGAAACAAGATAGCGAGGTAAAATAAAAACAATCATGAATAATGAGGAAAAAATAGACGTTATGGTGAATCCTGCTCAAAAACGGCTTCATTTTAATCACAATGACACCAATTTTACGTGGGGTTTATGAGGCATAGAGTTATACCAGCAGTGAACGGTGGTTCACATGACAACAGTTGTTATTTCAGAACATTTTGATAGAAATAATTTGCTTTCGAGCTGAAAGGGTATTTTATATTCTCAAAATATTCAATGCGAATTTTTTACATCAAAAAATGTTGTAATCAATTGAAGGATTTTTCCATGCGTGCGCTTAATTTGTGGATACCGACCTACAGAAGTGATGGCACGTGTTTCAAAATGTAAGAAGAGAAATAGTGAGGGGCTGACAGGAAACACTTGGAGCAGAAAAGTCAGTAAGGTACGATGCAAAATTAAAAGGTATCGTAAACGTAAGGCAAAGCAGCTTTCAGTATTATTTGAACATTTAGGTGAACAGGTGTAGATGTCCAATGCTTTTATTTGTAGGGGTTTGTAGTCATAGTGGTGGGCAGCTATGATGTACCTGATGTTTCTGTGTCATTTTTTACGCAGTGTTGTGTTTCTTTAAAGCTCTGACTGGACTCGAGGTGTTTGTTCTTTTAATGAGGTGGACCTCAGATGTTCACTTTACCCTGTTCCCAACTGAATCCAGTTTCCGGTACAAAGAGCCCCCTGTCGTGTTCGGCTTTATCTTTATGGCTTTTAAAGCCCATTTCCTGCTGCTCTCTAAAGAAGCCGGTATGAAATGAACAGTTTCTTGTCAGTGAGTGCACTTTTTTTTCTTTTGGGCTGCTTTATGGAGCCCCAGCTTGACTCAAAGCTGTGGAAGCCCAGAGCAATCTTTTGAATTTTAAGGATTCTCTTTTTTGCGGAGCAGCCAAGCAGCATTAATACTATGAGACAGCGGCAGTGGTGTCTCGGCTGTCTGGCAGCGGGCGGACTGAGGACTGTTTAGTTTTCATAAAGATCAAGTACTTCCAGAAGCTGCCACAGGCAGCTCCACTCCGTTCCCTCTTCTCTGTACAGCCTCTTAAAACACGGTGTTTGTTTGCAGACGAAACCATTTTCTATCTGACAGACCAATCAGGCTCACAGCATCAAACAGTTCCAGATGTCTTGTGGTCCCTAAATGGTCTGCAGGCCCATGGTGACATGGTGATAATGTACAACAGTCCTGACAGCCATCACAACCTCTGAGTCCATGGTGGTTGAACTCAGTGGAGGTGTACACAGGTGCTGTCCAGGAACTAAACAACCGCCCAGGTCATTACTCTGCTACCCAGGCAACCATGTTCACGTCTCCACCCGATAAGTTGTTCCAGAGACGAGGGTCCTGAGACGTGAAAGCTCTACTGTTTGAACTCTCGGAAACCCTTACCAGCAACAGTTTTCCTTCCTGTGCCAGCTGTGGAGGTTTGACGTGGACTGTGGAATCTCCTCAGCTGGCATTGCACCCGAGGGATCTACACTGTAAAATAAAACATGCTGACTTCACTTAAAAAATGTATGCAAACTCATTGCCTTAAATGAATTAAGCTAGGTCAATTACATATAGTTGAGCAACCTTAACTTGATCATTTTAAGTTGTTAATACTTAAAACCTTTAAGCTATGCAACTTAACAAATTTTAAGCCTGTAGTGGAACTTACAGTATTTTCCGCACTATAGGGCGCACCTAAAAGCCTTTAGTTTCTCAAAAACCGAGAGTGCACCTCATAATCCAGTGCACCTTAATAACACACAAAAAAGTTTCTTGATTTGAGTGCTTACACTAAAACAAATGTCCCAAAAGGCTTCTTGAAAACATTCTCTCCATTTTAGATGTTGTAAGCGGAACAACAAGAGTGGGAGAAGAGCGTTGGAGCTGCGAGAACGCAGTGATGCTGCCCCCATGGGCGTTGTGGCAAAAAGAGGAACTGCAGATTGATAGCCAGACATGGCAAAGCGCATTTGTTCACTTGTGTTTTCAGGATCACACCTGGAAATTAGAGGATTTAATCTCAAGTGGTTTATCCTCTTATAATAAATGTAATAATATCTGAGTTTTGGAATATTTTCATCCTGGATCACAACACTTGAGGTCGACGTAAACATCAGCAAGCCTATTCCAGACGTGTCTGGCTTCAACAACAGCATGAGATTGCTGGTTTATGCTGATTGCTGCTTGTCTTTATGCTGAGCTCACAGTCTATGGGCGTCTTGGGGTTTTGTGATGGATTATTCGAACCTTTCATTATCCCATGCTACCGTTAGCCAAATCCCCTCCATGACAACTCTGTGTAATGTAAAATAAATGTAAAATAAATGTATTTATTACTTATTCAAGTTACAAACATTACAGTTACACAGAAAAAAAAAAGTTTCTCTGCTTTAACATAAATCCTTTTAATTTATCAGGTTATTAAACCCACAGAAATCCATCAATCAAGGATCAAACTATCAATCAATAAAGAAAAATAACATCAAACACATTTGAACATTGTTTGAGTCAGAGTTTTTTGCACTATTGCCGTGTGCTGATGATTCCAGTTGGGTCTGACCTTGCTGACTGACCACTGACTCAAGACACACCTTATATTATGATGATTTTTAGGGTTTGACTTTTCCACCTGCTGAATCTGCCTCCTGTGCTCTTTGCGTACCTGTAACGATCAAACACAATAAAATCTGCCAATCTGAACTGCAGTTATGTTGATTCAAAGGTTAAAATCTGTAATCATCATGACTGCAGCGTTCCTCTTTCCTCCTCCTTTCCTTCTTCCCTCCTTACCCAAAATACTTTGTCCATACAGAGTTATGTAATGGGCAGCTGTAGCTGTGTCTGTCTGAGGAAGTCTTTGGGTCACAGTAAAAAGTTAGGCTTTTTATTCTACCCCCGGTAAGTTGTGGGCTTTCAGGAGGCTCCACTAATGGAAGCGGATCCCCGCAGCTTCAATCCATTTGTCCCTTCTTTCCTTCTGAGCAGTCAGGACTCACATATTTCTGCTGTTGGCCAACATGTGTTTTGTTAAATGACACGCCGGCACCAGCCACGACTCATAACATTCATTTTCCTTTCCATTTAATAATGTTTTACACATCAAAAATATTTTGATTTGTCAGCAGTTACTGCAAAGATGGTAAAGAAAAGGAGGAGTGAAAACAGCAAGTGGTGCCAACGCAGGCGGCATTCGTCTTCATCAACCGCACCACATGAGAGAAAAGACTCCATTTTAACCAAATGACTGCGCAGATGCAGTTCTCTTTTCACTTGTACAATATATGCATGTATGCAACCCAAAATATATATTTTTGTTGTTTATTTTTCATTGACTTCTACCTTCTGTAGAGGAAATTGTCGGTGCTCGGTGCACCTTGATTTGACAAAAAGATCAGCTCTGCTTTGGCTGAAAGGTCAACAACTAATATCTGGTCATAAACAAACTGTTTTTGAACAAGTTCAAATTTTCAACCTGATGGTGATAAATGATACCATCAAAAAAAAAAAAAGGCCATGAAGGTGTTTGTTCATTAGTTGAATTGTTTGTAAGTTGTTAATTGTTAAATTAAAAAAAATAAAAATAAATACGGACCCTTCAAATCATTAGAAAACTGTTAAAAGCACATAATATCATGTTACTGCACAATAAATAAGAATAAAAACATGTTGAAATATGTACGTTTAGTTCTAAAATCTACTGTTCAGATTCACATTTGATTCACTTGATTTTTTTGAATTCAGGTTCATTTATGGCAAGATTTTCCTTCTTATAATTTAATCCTTGAGGAGAAGAAGAAGAAAACAGTTCAAGGAACTTCGACATCAGAGTCAGACTAACACATAGAAATCTGTTCAGCCATATATTCCTAAGCCTGATTACCAATGATTTTACAAACTTTATATTTCATGAAATTTTACTTAATGGAGAGAAAATTCAAAAAGAAATATACTCTCCCATGAATTGAATACAAAAATTTATTTTTCCCACGGAATGGATGTGGGGTTTTCCTGACAGTTAAATTTCAATGGTCCTTTGTCTCCATCGAGTGGTTGCCATGGGAACAACCGGTAATTCACTGTTTCTGCTTCACCGGCTGTTGAATTTCAGATGCATACATTACACTTTATTTCTCCCAAAGGAAATTATACTATCTGCTCGCATATATTCACACATTTCACAACACAGCACAACAATGAAAGAACAAATAAATACAAACATGTACAGTACTCAAGAGACAAAAATTACAATAAAGAGACAAGATGAATAAATAATGAACACATTTAGAACATCTAAATACAGAACTAGACAACTACATACGAGCACACACAAACAAATACACATCCAAGCAACTTAAGTAAAAAAGAAATGAAACATGCAATACTTGTTTAGTACTTGTATAGTATTTTTTGTTCTTTTTTGTTCTTTACTAATTTATGCATTCATATGTTATATGTGGACATTACATAGAATGTACCCTAATGTATCTGTTTTAATTTTTTTTTGTATTTATTTGTATATGTTGTGGCAGGAGTGGATGGAGGTTGTTTGTGGGTGGGTTGTGGTTTTTTCTTTATTGTTTTTTTACAGGATTGCACAACATAGTTTATGTTTTACACTGTGGATGATTGCATAATTGTGCAATTCCTGAACAAAACCTAATAAAGAAAATGTAAAAAAAAGAATTTGTAGTTTCTTTCTTACCCTTCTCATTTTCTTTTCCTCTCTCGCATCTTAGTCTTTCTCCCACAAACCTTAAGACATGTCATGATCTTCACACGTCATATCTTTACTTTTTATTCATTACTTTTTAAACAATAGACACTTCATCCTCTAACTTTTTTCAGTATTTTCAAGTGACAAGAACTCAGACTTCTAGTTTTGGGAAAGCCATGCTTAGACACCCAGTATGGTACTACCCTAAAAAGTAGACACTCACTTTTTGCACTTTATGTGATAGCAGTCTGAAACCACATCACAATTTCTTTTAGTTATTTAATTTTTTAAAATGTATTGTTTTACAGTAATTACAGTAATCCTATTTTAATGTGCAAAGAATTATATGAAGTAAAAACCTATATGCTGTCATTTTATTCGTCAGTGATTTTATTAATCATTGAGGTAACTCCTGTGTGTTTAGTAGCTTCTATCTAAAGGGACTTTGTGATTCCAAATCACTATCATAGTTTATTCACCAAGCAGGGATACGATAGGGATAAAGCATACCTCATGTTAGTTTTTGTGCTTTGTGGAATTTATAATGATTATTGATTTTAAAATAGATTTTAAAATAGGCCAACTGTATTAAACAAAAACATTAGTATATCCACAACAACAGGTGTTCAAAAACAACATTGAGGTTGAAGTTGTAATTACAGCTAATGACCATAGGTGGCAGCACTGAGCGCCTGTGTAGTTTACGGCCGTGAAGAAGAACCGGTGGCTCCAGCTTGTTGTTCCCGTGCGCGTCCTCCTCACTGCGGTGGCGTTGTTTCTCTGCTGAGGTGTTCGAGCCCCGAACATTCAAACAAGTGAGTCTGCTGACGCAGTACTACAATTATAAAGTCATAATTTCATAGCAGTCCTCCAGAGTACGTTTTTTAATCATTATGACGTCACATTTGCCGGATATAAACCTGTAGTAACAGTCCACAAACCTGTGAAATTTACCCGTCAGTAAGTTAGCGCTAGCTAATTATGCGACGAATTAGCACCAGAATGACAGATAGCCTTATCAAGATGTGGGTCAAACTGATAGCATTAGCATTGGTCATTTATCACAATGTTTCCTGTAGCATGTTGCTAGCAGGTACGTCATCAAATAGAGACACACAATTAAAGAACAGCTGGTATGAACGTTAGTTTGGTTCGGTTGTGTCCCAGGAAAATAATTAACTATTACTCCTTGTTCACTGTTAAATCATTTAAATGCTAACAGCATTAGAAAAACCGTGAGGCTTTGCTCCCTGGGTGGTTGGTAGGAAGAGGATGTGTTAACGTGGTTCTTTGTTTAGGTTGAGAAGTTATGCCTGATTTCAGATCATAACTTAAATTCATATGAGATACCCAATATATATATATAAAGTTATGCAAAGACAGGCTGTTGTGCAATCTTTATTTAAAAATGAAAAATAATAAATGAAATTATGAAAAATAATAAACATGTAAAAGTCTTATAGAATATTTCCCTCACATCTAAGTTTTATTCACAAAATCATGCAATGTGTTATTGGAATGGCATTTCTAACAGTTCCTTTATTTCTGAACTATATTCGGGGCAGCAGTGGCTCAGCGGTAGAGCCATCGTCTTGAAGACAGGATCAAGCCCAGCCATCGGGGGTTCGAATCCCGCTCCCGCCAGAACATCCCGGAGTGTGAGCTGATCGTGGGAGGCGTCGGCTCACCCCCCAGCCACCGAGGCGCCCCTGAGCAAGGCGCCGTCCCCCGCCGTCCCCCCCACAAGATGCTCATTGGGGCGCAACCCTCGTGCGCGACCCATCACTCCACCTCCATTGTACCACTGTATGTCCTCTCTCACTAATTGCATGCCTACAGGCCCCTAGTGTGTGCTGTGTTCAGGGGCCTGTAACCTGTATCACATGTGTGTAATTAACACATATATATATACATATGTGAGTGTGAGTGTAAAAAGAATTTCCCCAAGAGGGATAAATAAAGTATAGATTATTATTATTATTATTCTAGGTAAACCAACCTGTAGCATGCACTTATGTGAGGGTTGTAAAAAAAAAAAAAGTGACACACATGAGTATTAGCAACACGACCAACAATCAGCTGGACTCGCTTTAGGTTGGTTGAAGACTTTTCACTTCTCGTCCATAGAGGCTCCTTCAGTTCTGACTGGTAGAGAGTCCAGGTACTTTAACTCCTGTTGGAGTAGAAAACAAACAAAGGACCGAACTATATGTTGACGTGTAACCCCTCGATTATCAAACTTCACCAGATTGCTGCCAACACACGTCTAGAAAGCTCAGCACGTTGTTCTAAATTATTTTTCATATATCCACAACTTCAAGTAAACTTGACAGGTTCTTTTAAAAAATATAATACCCCTTTAACCATTAGGATGTATTCAGCTATAGCAGGTGATACCATAGTCAATCATTAAGTTGGGCAAGTGCCAACATCCGTCTTGACTGCATCCACCAGGAAACTGAGCTCGTTGCACAGCGTCTCGTATCGGTAGGCCATCCGGATTTGTGCCACGTTTGTCCGGCGGATGTCGTTTCCCTCAGGTCCGTCCTGAAGGTAGTTGGAACCAATGAAGTGTTTCTTCTCCTGTGAATGAGACCGAAAAAAAACGTGTAGAAGTACACATCCCAATTGGGAGGTATCTTTGACCCATTCGGGAAGGACACGTTAGACATTTGGGTTGGTTTTGTGATGTTAGGAAAGAAATCCTACATCCAAGCAGCAGGCAGTGGCATTTCACAGGTGAAACTGTTGTTTATATAATTTTTTAAAGATGGTCTATCAGTCTCACAAACAAATAAGGCCCAGCAAAAAGGCTTTGTTAATTTTTTATTAAATCCTCTGTGGTGAACACCCACTGACATTTTGTACATTTATCTGACTCCCCAGCTCTTTATCCAGTATATCACCAGAGTCGCTGAAGCTGCCTAAGACTACAAGTAAAACCTCAAGATCTATATTTAAAATTGGATTGGTTTGACATTTTGGGTTGTTGAGGTAATGGTTTGACCCATCAACCACAATTATTGGTTAAAAACCGAACCATACAGTTCAGTTTTTTGACTTATACAGCTGCCTAATAATGTACTCTTTGGCATGTCTGCCAACCACAATGGAAAAAGGGAGAAGGGCGAAGGGAAAATATGCACAGATTGTATCGTCATCGCCTTTCTTCACCCTCTCCTAGAAGCCTGTTTTATAACTGATGGAGCAAACAAGTGGGAGGTTACCTGATGTGAGAGTCCACTCTGTAAAACACTATTCCTGGCTATCTCACACAAATCACAGGTGCTCAGCTTCCACAGCTGGGCGGCGATGGCGTATTCCTCCATTAAGGCCTCCTACGCAAAAGAGCGTTAAAATGTCACCAAGAACTTTTGGGTTGCGTTGCGCATTTTCAGAAACAGTGTGGACATGCATGAGAACGATTTGTGAAACATCTAGAACCATGTGGTCTGTCAGGTTCAGTGTCAACGTGAGAAACTCATCCTTCAGCTGGTTCCTGTGGTTCTGACCTTTGTGTAGTGGAACTGCATCGGGTCGTCTGTGGACAGGGACACACGCAAGCCTTTCTGTAGAAACTCTCGTAGTGGGTTCTTGGAGTACTCCAGGAAGAGGCTGTTGTTGCTCAGGGGGGACATGGCGATTGGGATCTGGGCTAGATAGTACAGGTACTGCAGCACTGGGCTCTGGAGAGGAAGAGGAGGAGGATGTGTAGATAATGAGTACAGTAGCTACACGTCAAACCTCCATCGGAATCCGAGATGGCACCTTCTTCAAGTTGAGTCCATGGGAGATGTTGTCAGCAGTGAGGAAGGCTGAGACCAGGTGTGTGATCGAGCCGGCCTCCCCACAGTGGGGACGGAACTGGAACGTGTTCAGTCCTCGCTCCCTGTGGGGGGGAGGAAACGAGTGACTCGAGTGTGGACAAATGTCCCAAGAAGTGAGTAATTCAGAAAGCGAGCACATCGTGTGTGATTATGGTTGCAGGCGTCAGCTGGAAGAACATACTTGCGCAGGTTGTTGAGCACCATGATGTTAGCGTACATGTAGAACAGGTAGTAGGTGTAGGGGGGGTTGTCGTCTGTCGTCCACGACTCAGGCTTTGGACTTTTGTAAGAGAACAGGTGGTCGCTGTGTTTGGATTCATCGTCCACGCTGTCAAACCCTGTTACCTACAGGACAACGCAGATGAAGATCTCACAGCAGCAGAACCAGGAGAGGATAAATCCTGCATAACTACATGCAGAGGGTCTGCTAATGCTCAGTTTGTTCCAAGAATATGAAAGTAACACGGAATAAACACAGCCAAACTAATACATGGCTGCCATCTCAGAAAAGACATACATATTTCAGGAACACGTGTGTTGCTTTGTGCTGCTGTGGATTGACCGTAGCCTCAAACAGGGGGAGGAAAACATTCTCCAGCATCTTGGCATAGTTTGGTATTAACTTCTTTGACCTGAAGATGTCACTGCAACACAAAAGAACTAAAGTTAGTTCCTGGAAAATAACTATTTCAAAGAAAGAAAAAACTCAGCATTAATATTGTTTTTCTGACTCCAGTTTATGGACAATTTGAGCATTTTGATTTTAAACTATCAAGAAACTGAGAAATGAGTTTTGGTTTTATTGGAACCATTATTTATCACAAGTTTAAAAAAGTTTACAACAACCTTATTAAAGTAGACACTGTCCCTTTTGCACTAAACTCATTGTGAAGTACAGTATTCCTTTGCCACAGTGTTGTTCTTCTTTCACTGGACACTTACTAGATCCTGGGGATCTGGATCATCCACCTCATGTTGGGTGAGTGGACCTTTTGCTGGATGAACCAGGATGCTAGGCTGTCCCACTCACTGGTAGAGCGTCCATAAATGGACAGTCGGGGCTCGGCATGCTGGTACTTACTCTCCTCCAGCTCTTTGGCCACTTCCTAAAACAGACCAAACCACAGGAAGCTGCTAGCTGTTTGATAAAGCAGAAGTCATTACTGGTAATTGCTCAAAGTACAGACAGCAGATAACTGTGTCACATCTGCACTGTTTCCAAATAATCTTAAGCAAATTTACTTCATACTGCAGGGCATTTGCAACATACTCTAAGCAACCTAAAAGATTGAAATGTTGGGTATATTTCTATAAAATGCATCCATGTTGGGATTAGAAAGAGAAAATGTACTTGTGATGCCAGATCAAGGTATCAATTCTAAAGGTATCTACTTAAATTCAATTACAAAAATGCTGCATTTGTCCCCAATGGGCAAATGAAAGCACATAAAGTAAAATACACGATAAACAGAAATGTAAAATATAAACAGGTATGTGCAATGAGCTAATAAATATTTTTTAAAAATCGTAAAACTAATAAAGATATCTGTCAGAAACACAAAGGTATGTAAAGATATCTTTGTTCTATTTCAGTCTTTTTTTTGGTGCAAAAATACTTAAATTAGATTTGAAATAAATTAAATAGTATGTTTATTTTTGTGTTATACTAAAAATGCGTTTCAGCCTCAAATTTTCACATACTTGGCTAAATAGTCAGGGTTTTTTTCATGACACAACATCTCCATTCTGTTCGACTCTCTCGGTAAGCCCAGAACCCAGAAAATGAAACAGCTAAATGGAATTCAGCTGTTGGTCCACTGTTTACATGTCTTGTCTTTCTGTGACTTGTCAAAACGTCTTCAGTAAATGAACGCTGTTTGACTTCTTTTGAAGACTTTTTCAAAAACTCTGGTTTTCATTCTCGTTTTTTCATGGGCTTTGTTAATTTCTCACAGTTCCAGTTTAGCTGCATCCAACATGAATATCAGCAGAAATCTAATTAGACTGGGTAAGTAGAAACACTGGGCCTTTAAATGATTTGAGTCATACCAGAGATGCCTGATGGGTATTATTTCAATAAATACTGACAACTGCCCATTGTGGATATTCATTGGATAATAAATTAACTATTTTTTTGATTAAAAAGTTCATAACCCATCGTTGACACGCGTTCATGGGTGAATAAAGCCAACATGCAGTGACCGGAGACCGGTGATGTAATAGTCCACCATTTGTTTTCATGTCCACCTCAGAAACAGCCGTCCACACCGGAGACGATGTGTACATTTGATCATCTCTGTTTGTGGACTTCAAGCGATGTATCTGCAGATCGATTGGAAACATGATCAATCTGCTGCGCACCTGTACGTCCCACTCACCTTGATAAGACGTGCAAAGTAGTCTCCTTGGATGTAGTTGTCTGTTTTTAAGTAAATCATTCGCAGCTCGCTGGCGCCCACCGGGTTGTACTTGGAGTTGAACTTATCAAACCGATGAAATGTTTGCCTTCCCTGAGAGAGTAAATAATGAGAGCGAGTGAAACTTGTGTACCCATGTAAACTTTTTCTTTCCAACAAAATGACTCTATCGATTATTTTCAGATTGCATAATTAGGACAGCCTTCCTTAGAGCTCGCAGTCGCTCAGATGATTACATAACAGCACCATGCAAATGTTCTGAACAACCTTAATTGTAACCTTGTGTCAGTATGTTAATAAGAAACCACCACAAACTAAATTCTTAGAAGGCAAAAAATATTACTGGAATTTTGAGTGTTGTTTTGGAGCTTTGACCTGAGTGATTTTTTTCTTACAGCGTGCACATCCAGAGAGTCTACGGTGAGGTCATACGGGTCCTTCTTGAGATTGATGAAGACTTCCTTCAGCGTGATCTTCTGACCGTCTTTCTCATGGACCACACGATCTGCCTCCGTCTGGTATGTCGTCTTTATAAATTTCAGCAGATGCTTCTGGTTCATGCAGGCAGCAGCGTGGATATGCGTGTCCACCTTTGTTTTGACATGAAGCAGACGGAGACCATGCCTTCATTGGACAGGTTACAGTTCTATAAAACCTACTGAACGTCGTGGGTTGACAGGTGTTTTGTGTCTAACTAACTAAAACCCACCAACCAACCTTTCTGACGTTGTAGAAGTCTCTGTGGGGAACACCTTTAAGCTCTTTCAGCTCTGCCATCTCATTCAGCATTTCATGGAGGTAGAATTTAGAGGCTAAAAAGTTCAACCGTCGGTGACAGTAGGTTTTCCTGAAAGGCGACAAAAGATAATAAGGAATGTCATATTTAGAAACCATTTCCCTTCAAACCCTCAAATTCAAATGAAGTTTTGAAAGAGAATTTTTCAAAGTAATCTATTTAACCCATAGATGCTCAGAGTGTTCAGAACATCTGCTCACGTTGGTCCGTCAGCTATCATTGCAAGGATGTAACTCAGGTCTATGGCGAAGGTCTCGAGGTCGGGGTAAGGGAGGCTGTGAGGCTTCTGTTGTTTCAGGTCCTCTGTGTTGTCATAAACATGGACTATACCATCCTTCATCTGCAGCTGGTAGTTCAGGTCCTCAGGAATGCCCTCCATGGAGTACGGGTCCTCTCCTTCATGAGGGACAGGCCAGATGTCTACATATGAGAGAAGGAATAAACACCATGGCAAATCAGGAAAGATCCAAGTTTTGCAAGTCGGGGTAAGAACGAGTTTCTGAATGTTGGTTCTGATTTTTCACTCTTAATTATTTCATGTTGTTTGCATCCAGAGAAGTGTTCTTACTCTTGATCTGACATTTTGACCTGTAGAGACTTTATAATGAGAACAAAGGTCTCTAAATGCACCTACCTGGCCGGATCTCATCCTCCTCCCTCCATGTCTCATTCTCTGCGCTGCGGAGGAACTGGCTGGTGGTCCTGGGGAAGCTGTGGTAGGCCAGCCTGGAGTATTTCTCCCTGATGAACAGCGCTGCAAGGAGACTCTTGGCTGCCTGCTCATAATCCTCAACTGTGATCTGGAAAGGTCATGAAGTTTTTTTTTTCACAACTTGATTGAACTAAATTGCCCAAAGCGGGAAGGTAAATATTATCATCTGTGTTTTCTGAATGATAAAAAATTGAATCTGAGATAAAAACGTGACTTTTCCTTTGTCAGAAGGCACTATGGTGGGAAGATGGCCATCCCTTTTTTTAATATCGCTATAAACCAGTGGTTTTGCATTCATTTCAGTTCCAGTTCCAGTGTGTTAGCATGCAAACACGGATGTTAATTCTGTTTACCCCTGCACAGTAATCTCCACTGATGGTCACTCTCTGGAAATCTGGAAATCCCTCTTCTAGAGTGGGTTCCGGTGTGGTTGGTGGAAACAGGGATGAGGAGGTGCCGTCGTCACTGGCATGAATCTGTATGGATAACGACTGCGAGCGCTTCTTCATGAAAGTCTTCTTCCTAACGACAAAGGCAAAACATTACGTTTCCTGTTTGTTAAGGTTCAGCGCAAAAACTGGCAGCACTTCCTGTCTGTGTTAAGATGAAATTCCTTGGCCCACCTCTTGACGCTCTCCTGGGACTGCTGCTCGGTCAGCTCCCTCTGCAGCGCCCTCTCCCTGTCCTCGTGCAAACCGATGGGACAGTCTTCTTGCACGGTGTACAGCGCCAGAGCGTCTTTGGTGTCCTCCTCCTTCAGGGCGGAGACGTACACCTTCTCTGCCAGCAGACGCACCTTCTCATCCACCTCACTCATTGACATTCTTTGGAAGAGCCGCGGCATTTCTGTTCAAGGTGTTGAAGTTTTGTTAGAATTGGCCGTCTGTAGTGATGTTGTTGTGCTATAGTGATCGTTTGTGGTCTCTACACCGTTTTCATGCTAGGACAGGTTAGCATCTGAAATCCGCTGACAGGCTGTAACTTCATAATTGCAAAGAATGTTGGCAGCACTTTATGATGAGGTGAGTGGTTGCAGTAAATACAAGCACCAGGAAGTAGATGGTGTCAGGGTCAGGAAATAAACTTGGCATGTTTTGCAATGCCTCATCGAAGCTCTCACTGGTAAACAGGTCTTGGGTGGCTGGCTTGTGTTTCAATTGCAGCTTTGTGTTTCTGCCGGAGCGTCTGTTACGGTAAACACGGGTCATCGCTGCCCCCCCACACTGCTGGTGTGAACAGGGGGGTGAAGGTCATGCTTTCTGGGGCTACACAGCAGTGGAATGGTATGCAGCCGGGAAAATGGAGTGGAGATGTTTAGTTGCTATGTGCCGTCACTGTTACCAATTATAATGCTTGGCTGTCACCTCTACCCATCTGAAAGAAAAAATGGCTTCTATACAGACGACTCCATCAACATCGACCGTCACGTTGTCCGTGTGTTCTGCATGTTTCCAAGGGCGGTCATTCCTGAGCAGCCTGACAACACGTGTGCCCCCCCACCCCCCACCCTGGAACAGCTGAGGTCTGATGACCTTGACCTACATCCGTCTGTTTTAGAAACCTGACCACCAGGAAGCAGTTTGGGTCTTAATGTGTGTCGTAGAACTTTAAATGATATGCTGCTTCACGTGCGGTTAGACTAATTGTTGGATGTTTGCAGGAATATTGAAATGATTAACTTCAGAACTTATATATTATTCATCGTAATACAGAGGATGCACAAATAGCCGTAGCAACAGGGAGCAGCGTGCGTGCTTCACAGTGTGACATCTCGTCTGTATCCTCATAATGAAAACATGTGCAGTTGATTTTCCACCTCTCTGCGTTAGCTGCTAACTGCTAATGATTGGTTTTTAAGTCTTCAGTTTCTAGTATAAGTCTAAACTAATGTCAAACAGCACAGCCCATTTCTGATTTTCTACATGGTGCTAAGACTGAAGTGTAATCCTGTGATGTTTCTACCTCCGCCCTCAGATCAGATCTACACAACCCACCCATAATGCCTTACGGTAATACATTAATGCAGGACATTAAGACAGAATTATCTGTTGCTTTAACGTTAGTTGTAGCTCTTAGCATGCAGCTGACATTTGCAAAACCCTTAAACGTGCATTGTGCTGATTCTTCTTTACTGGCTTGCATTGAAGGAGTTTTTGACCTCCTCTTGACAGTTTTGGAAAGCATGTTTCACTCCCAGCTTTGCTTCAAAATATTTCCACACTGCTGACATTGTTCCTCCTCCTCCTGCATGTTTGATTATGCATCAGATCATTGAAAGAACTTCTCAATAAGTAGTTGTCATGTAGTCATCACATTTCATATCAGTGTTACTGCACAGTTCCAGAACGAGTACAGGAAGCTATCTCTCTCTTACCTTCCGTTGTGATTTTGGCCATGATTGACTCTCTGCTGTTTAGCCAAGAATTTCAGCTTTAATGTGTCTCTTCTAGACTTTCTAGGATTTTGCTTGTGGCTCCACTATTTTGGTATGTTTGCCACTTGTCGTGCCTCACAGCACACTTTAGAGTGTTGCTGAAGCCTCTCGGAACTGTCACAGCTGTCCTCGGGTTCGGTCTGTCTTTGCCGTGTCTACGATGTGCTTCTCGTGGGTTTTTAGCCCCGACTGCTTCGGTCAGGCTTTGCTCTGCTGTTTATTTTGCACGGTGGCTGTATGCATGATGCAGCTGTTAGTTGTTGCTGTCTTGAGTGTCTCTATTTTTGAGTTTTGAGATCGTCAGGGCAACAGGGGCTGTTAATCCATGCTGGTATGTCACAACTGGCTGCTAACATGCACACTGCTATCTGGTCATAAGGTCACATCAATCCTTGGGAAAGTACAGTTTGAAAAATGCTTTTATCAGATGACAAAGTTAAGTATAGCTTTGGCCTGTGGCCCAGTATTTGAAAATAGAAAAGCCATTACTGGAAGTAAACATTTCAAGTATTATTGGAAGAACCAGAGCAGAAGTAGAAAAACAAACTGTCCTCTGCAGTGATGCCATCATGGAAGTATTGCAGCTACACTCAAATTTTAATTTTGTCAAGGGATAAGAGAAATTAATATTATTGGTCTGAGGGAAAGCAATGGTTTCCTTTGAGAGAGTGTTTCAGACATTAGTCATTAGTTTAATTAAGTACTGCCATCCCAGTTTAAACCAGTTGAACCTGTTGTCATTTGTCTACATGTTAGTGTCCTGAAGTTGAATGTAGAAACTTCCCGTTTGGTTTACTGGTTGTGTTGTCAGAAAGCAGTGTGAAAAAGTGTATTGTGAACTTTGGAATGGGTGTGTGCTGCATGTTTGCCTTTAGCTGAGCCCAGTTCTCATATATAACATGCAGTGTATTCATACTGTAATGAAGTATTTACTCACCTCTCCCGAAGCTGGGTGTAGACAGCTGCTTGAGCAGCGGTGCGTTCTTCTTCTCCATTTTGATCTGGATCGACCCAAGAGAAGCAGGATCTCAGTTAACAATTCATAACCCAGAAAGGTTTTAATAAACCAGAACTCCCAAACTGGTGCTTCTTGTTGACATGAGATCGATGTTAATGATGTGATCTGGTTCAGCTTCTCAGATAGAGCTGTGGTGACACCAAGGTGCAGGAAATCCTTCATATCAGTTGTCAAATAATATTCATTTTAAAATTATTACATAAAAAAACAATATAAAAGGTTGAATTTGGTTTGATGCTGGAGTTAATGTTCATTTGACTGTTCCATCAGAGTTTTTTACTCTGATGAATTTATTTATTCACGTTACATATTTATGTAGATATTTTTGTGTTTTGTTTTGTTTTTGTTTCTTAGTTATTTCTATGCAATAAGAACTTTTTTTTTTCTGCAATTTTGCATCAAATGTTGTTCCAGCTTCAGAATAAGCCTACAGAATGTGCTGTAGGAGAAGTAGGAAGGAGTGAGCCTCTTTCACATGAAATGCTTTGTTGCTTCTGGAACATTCTGGGTTTTTCTTCCTGTCAGAAGCATGTCTACACATCCAAACATGGCAGTGTTTGGTCATGCCGCCCTCACATCTCTGATAGGCTTGTGTGAAGCTCTTTACTTCTATGTACAGGTACATGTATACATGTTTTAACATGTGGAAAACATATCAAACACTCTAGATTAGGAATTTCTGGGATGACCTCTGCTCCGTGGGGCAGGAGCCACTTATGATTATTAATAGAAGGCTGTACTAACAGCCCCAGGCCCCTCTTGTCATGTAGCGGTGGGTATTGTAATAGTTCAGTCACTCATCTCCTTGTCCAGGAACTCTCAGTTCCAGCCCCGGGTCCATCTCAGGGTTCTGGTGCAGTAATCTACCCCTGAACTGGGATCTAACATCCAATGTTCACACACGTAGAGCCAAACCTGGATATCCTGCCAAACGCGTGGCAGGCTATCCATCACCCAGTGATCTGATGCACACATCAGATAACTGATGTGTGCATCCTTTGTTCCCACTCATGCCGGCTGAGTTGTGCCTGAACGGTAGAACGGTACCTGAATGTGTGTGAGAGCAGCGCTGCTTTGACCTGTGATCAGACTGAACTGTTAACTCAGACCCGTCGCTCCCCTGTTTTATGTTAGATTCACCTTCAGAGCTGTTCAATTCAAGAACAACTAACGGCTTGTCTTTAAGGGGCAGGTTTAGTTGCTTGTATGTAAGAGTATATTTTGTAATGTAATCTAATCTGGCAAAAATGCGTCTCCAACGGGAACTGGTGAATATTTGTATGACTGAGGGGTTAAAATTGTATTTTCTTCTTATATTCTTGATTAAAATGAGGCAGAATTTTTAAATAACAAGCAATGCAACAGGTCCAAACTTCTTTTTTCACTAATCTATGACCTTCCTTGGAAATAAGAATATTCAGGGATGTAAATGTCCTCTTTTTGTTGAAAAAAATTTTTTTTTTTTTACTTTGAAATTTGGATTAGTTAGAGGCCAGTGGTGTCATGAACATGTCTGTTGAAGGTTCTCGTTCATGCAGGCCGTGGTTATCCAGAGACATTCAAACAATTCAACTGGACTTCCTCTTGTCCAAGAGGCCGGTAGAGGTGGTCAAGAACGACAGAACCAATTTAAATGGATTTGATTAGAAAATGAGGGAACAATTACAGTCATAGAAAGCTGGGAGAAACTTCATAAAATGTTCTCAGAAATTTCATTGTGAGTCATCGGGATTCTTGTTCATTCAGACGTGCCTCGACTGTTACAAAGACAACAGCAGTTTGTAGTCATAGAACAAGTTCTGATTTGCCTTATTGTGACAGATAATCAACATCTATGGTGTGTCTGCTGCACCCATACAAAGTACGATAACTGCTGGAGAAAATCAAGAGTGAAAGTGATTCAATACCCCTAGAGGGAGTCTGAAATAAGCGTTATGAACTACATTAGGAGCAAAAAGTCATTGTGATGGTAAAGTACTTACAGTTGGAGGAGCAGTGGATGTCAGCACCTACTGGCACCGTTGGGCTCCACAAGATGGGGGTCTTCAACCCGCCCACCCTTTCACTGCCAGTCTCAACAGAGTGTTTAAGTTAAAATGTAAAGATCTCAAACTCAACGTAGGTTTTTAGGATGTTTTCAGAGGTGCTCAGAGGATCAGAGGAAGTGCTGTACTAAGCTGTCATATTCAATGGGCTGAAAAATTCGGATGTGTAGACCACACCCCTCCTCGTTTACTCAGGATG
The DNA here is from genome assembly GCF_040054535.1 of Antennarius striatus. Classification (NCBI taxonomy): domain Eukaryota; kingdom Metazoa; phylum Chordata; class Actinopteri; order Lophiiformes; family Antennariidae; genus Antennarius; species Antennarius striatus. Next base: position 25,422,266 of record NC_090779.1, on the reverse strand, counting down.
TATTTGCAGTTCTTGGTGTGGGCTAAGTTCTGTAATTTAGGGACATTAAAGATTTTTGTCAGATGATACCAACAGGACAAAAGTTACTTATCTAAGTTTAAGCTTTTTTAGAAAACAAAGGTCAAACCTGTCCACCCAAGTAATTGTTAGAAACTAAAACACCTGATGATGTCACCCATGTTTGCTGATTAATGTCAGTGTTATTTTAGCAAAGTTAGCGTCGTTGTAATCATTGCTGAAGAACATGAGTGAGACAGTTTGGTGACAGTATCACTGAAGACCATGTGCTGTTTAGACTGGGGCTCAGGTTGGTCCAGGATGGAGGGGTAAAGCTTACAGCGCCACCTCCTGGAAGAAAATGAGAGCGTTCTTGTCTGGTTCTCGGGATGAACTGTAAATACGTAGAAATGAGTCTCAATGTTCTAGTATTACTGAAAAAATATATTAGTGTTTAATTATATGTCAGTAAAGACATTTAGGTTATAATAAAGACACATTTGAAGTTACCACTTTTGCACAGGGCGATTTTATCTGCAGAAATGTAATGCGGCATTTCTCAAACCAACATCAGTGTTAGCTACATGAACACAAATTACTAAAATGTCACTTTTCCATATTTCCATGAGCCTTTGTGCTCTTAACTCATAATGGTTATCAATGACTGGTGCTCGCTTTGCACGCCCTGCTTAAGGCAGTATTCTCTGTTTCTATTGGCTGACATATGGGAGAGTTTGTATTGTCTTCACTGTGTTTTTAACAAATCATCGAAAGTAAGACTTTACTCTGTGGTTTGACTCCAAGAAACGAGTCCAAACCCACCTGTGGATTTCATTATATGGATGAAATTTTTGGCTCTAAATAAGTTTTGGAGAATTGTTGAAACATTTTCTTGGAACTAATGGAGTGGTGAGAGAACTTCTTTCTCCTCTTACTCGATTTATCTGTTTATTCCTTTTCCATTCTCTTTCTATTTCTGACCCACATCCTCATTCAGATATGATTTGAAGACAAATGTCAGACTGCCATCTGGTGGAGAATTCATGCAATTTCATAAAAATGCTTGAACTAAAGGTCAGTGAAACTAAAGTCTCCAGGTGATTGTGATTAACATCCTGTCTGTCGCGTCTGTTTGGTGTGGATCACAACCCTTCATTCAGAAAACTGAGAAACCTTTAGCTCCTCCATTTTACAATGTAAACAGGCACATCCTATATTTTTTTGTTAATAACTGAATTCTAACAGTAATTTTGACCTGATGTTTCTCACATACATCAAAACATTTCCATCAGTAGATGGTGCTGTAAACCTGCTGTGGATCTGGAGACTGGAGCGTATGTGTGTCAGCCCCAATGCTCTTCTGCATACTGCATGTATGCATGTGTTATATTTAAGAATAATTTTTTTTTTAAATTCTTAAATATAATAATAAAAATTAAAATTAAAATGTGCTCATATATAAGTGTAAAAGAATTTTCCTGTTGAGGATTATGAAAGTAACTTAAATTTTAAACAATGCAACGCTGGCCATGCGTCCAGGTGTACCCCGCCTCTCACCTGTGGCATTCTGGGATAGGCTTTAGCAACACTGGTGACACGCAAAGCAGAAAAGAAATGAATGAATGAACAATCTTAACAGCAAAGCAAAAGGTGACGACAGACTGTTGCTCTCCTTCAAAGGAACTTTTGTTTTATTGAACTGTTTTATATTTTCTCCTATTTTCTCCTGAAAATGAGCAGCAAAGCCGTGTTCTCAACAGGTAGGAGGTTCATCATCACCTGAGTAGTGTTTGGATATAAATGAGTTCATTCACTTGATTCTACTGCATTTGGAAAATATCATTGCAAAAGGAATACAGAGCAGTTCTAGGATATATTGTTTATTTTCATTTTTCTGGATTTTGGTAACGTGATGTCCAGCAATTGAAGTGACAAATGATCAAAGCCACAAGTCAAAGTGAATAAATTTGATCAATTAGGAATGTGTAATAATACAATTTTTATTTTTTTGATCACTTCAAAATTATTTTTTCATTAATATCTTTGGTTTCCACGAAATCTGAGTTGTGTTATTTTTTGTGTCAGATTCTGGTGAAAATTCTTCTGTTCCAAAATCATGAACGCCTAATATTTGAACAATGTCTGGAAAAAGTAAAGATGTGAATGCAGAAGGAAAGATATTCTGTCCATCTAGTTAAACCTGATAGATTATGTCTTTCCTGATGTTTAGCCTTAATATTTGAGTTGTGGTTAAAATGACATCATGAAATATTAGAAATTCTGTCATCAGTCCTACCACTAGTACTGTACTACACAACACTGGTGCCTCCACCATTGTCACAAAAATTTGACTAAGTCGAAAACGTTTGTTTTCATAAGAAAATTCTCACATTGACACGTTTAGCATTCCGCATCCTTCTGGAATTCATTAATGAATTATAACCATATTTCGCAATTTATTATTTCATTGAAGAAAATTTAGGAATTTTTATTACCTTTATTTTTATTACACGATCTGTTCATGCCGAGGTAATTTGAGTATTATTGACTCTAATTATGTTTCATGACTTGGTAAAAAGCCTCTCTTGTTTTTGACGAAAGTCAAAAAGTGATCCAGGATTCCCATCTGTACCTGGATGGAACTCAGACTTTAATCAACTTTTCCTTGGCCCAAAGTCCACCCTTACATAGAATTTAGTAAAAATCTGTTGTCAGCTGTTCAAGACATTACAGAAAATCAAATCTATTCAATGACATAACCAATGCGTGTGTCTGTCTAGTGTTTGCCTCTTTGTTTACAAGAGATCTCACAAAGGTATTTACAGACTTCTATGAAATTGTGAAGCCGGCTGGGCTTTGGGACGAGGTCCATGTGCTGATCCAGTGTTTGTCTTTGGTTCTGCTAACACTATGAGAGGAATGCTTTGACTTGTGTTTGATTTATACGTGTAAATTTAAAAACTAATATTCTCTTTTGAATTCGGTAAATGGTAAACAGTCTTTTAAAACATGCTTGTCGTGTTCTAGTTTTTGGCTGGTCAGTGATGTTGGGGCTTTGGTGAACATTTATTTTATGGTTTTGTTATTGAGCCAAATTGTGGTTTTCTAGCGTTTGGATGAAGCTGCTTGATGGATTATTTGTGTTTTGGATTGGAGCCTACCAGATACTGGATTATTTATATTTGACTTTTGACAGAATGAAAGATAATATGATGACACAATACATTTTTTTAGATTTTCACGCTCATAAAATAGGGAAGTTATATTGACATTCATCCCTTAGATTTATTGTTGTCTTTCAAATAATCGCTTCAAACACCAACAGTTCAACAAGTGCTTGTCCCTGGTCTCCTCTAAACAAACCTCACAGCAGAAACACGTCCAACCTTTTCAAGCTTTGTCATATCTGTTCCATATTTTCTTTTTACATTTTCTGCAGCCTGAGATTGATTAATATGATCAGTTTATCATCTCAAAATTTAAAATAGAAGTCCTCAGAACTTTATTGAGGTTAAAGCGCGTCCAGTTCAGGAGGAAGTCCTAATCTAAGTGACGATGGACACATGCCAACTTTTTTGCTCTACATATAACATAAAACACATGTGATACTTGATTTTCATTGAAAACTTAATGAATATTTTGATAAAGGGGTTCCTTATTTTAAATTGGAAACATTTGTAAAGTCAAGGGTTTTATGCATTAATTTCATAGAAGAAAAATGCCGGTTGATGTCTTAGTAAAATGTCCAGTTTCATGTTCACAATGACCGCCGCATACGATCAGAGGAGGTCGAATTCCATAGTGATTGCATCTCTGCTCAAGTCCCATTTGAGTGTTTGGAGACTGAAGGGGAAAACACTGTTCATTCATCAAAACACGTCTTTGCCAAAAGATAATTCCTTTTGTTAATACACTGTGATTATGCCGTTTTAGGAACATGTTGACCTGAGGTGAATGTAATTTCAGTCCATGTGTTCTGAGGGAGTGCAGCTGATAAATCATGTTATTTTTAGAATGGAATGTACACTATTCCTTCACGTATATTCGACTTGTTCTAATGCTCAACCGTATCCTCTCACGATCTCACACAAGCACGCAAATAAGTTTGACGTAGCATCAAATTATTTTTATTGTTGCATTCATTCATTTATTTTTAAAAACAAAAGACACAAAACGTACAAGATGTTGTAACTCGTGTTACATAATACCACGTCAAGTCCTTGAGGATTTATTTATTACATTCAGAGAACGAGGCAGGAATACTTCAAACAAAAGCCGTAAAGATGAAACGTTTGGCACGATCACATTCACAGCTTTGACCAGTTTGAAGTAGCGTAGCTTGCGTTTGTTTCACATTACCCGTTGTAAAGCTAGATGGCAGCAAAATACTGGAATGACCTCATCGAGATGTTCTCCATCACTGTCCACAGTGTTCAAAGTCCAGCCGAGAGCTGGACGACGAGATTCGGTTGCCGCGTCTGCAAAACTCCTTTCATATAATTAAAGTCCCAAAAGGAAGAACCACCACAGTCACACAAAGACAACGGATATAACTCTCAAACTTAATTAACAAGAGCAGTATAAAAGATAAATATTTAACAATTAGGTTACACTTCATTGAAGTTAATGTGTGTTGGCTGTATAAAAATATAGTTGTTTGATTAAATAAAAGGTAGCTGTATTCACATTTTAAATTGACATATTCTGAAGGGTGTATAGACGAGTACATGTCGTATAAATTGCACGGATTGAGCAGTTAACTACATTCAGTTCATTTGTGGAAGGGTCCTGCTTGGCGCGCTTTGGGGTCCAGTAACTTCCTTGAGGAAAACGATGTGTTGCCTTCATGGCTTTGGTTGCCCCTCAGCTTCAGGTGCATATCAGAGGATCTTCAGGGGTTGTTTTCCGTCTCCACTGCGAGCACTTTGGAAGATATTCTCGTCAAGCCGCACAGTTTTTAGCCTTGAATTCATCCATGAATCACACGCTTGTTTGGAGACACCTTAACTTGAGCAGTATGTTTTCTAGGAATCTAGCTTTCATCCAGTGCGACCCGAGAACGTCTTCTTCTGACGGACTGCGCTGCTGGAACAGCCTCTGTTTCTGCCTATCTAGTTGTAAATCTTGTGGAAAACCTCTGAGGGGACTTATCTTCTTCTGCTGTGAGCAGATAACCCCAACGAGGCTTCTTCCTTCGCCTTTCCAGTCCTGTCTTACGCCGCGGTGCATGTGATTTTGTGTCTGCAAAGTCGTTGACCGTCTTCGGCGTTCCATCTGTCTCCTGTCTGGCTGGCAGCTTGGTTGACTTCCTGGGCTGAGCGGCGACGGCGTCCGTAGCCTTTGGAGCTGATTTTCTTCTCGGGGGCATTGGCTTCTTTTTGCCAGTTGTTAATCTGGTGCAGTCGGTGCAGCAGGTCTTGGTATGCACATGTGATGAGGACGCAGCCGGATGACTTGGAGGACGCTGTCCTCTTGGCTCTGACTTTTAGGCCAAAGCTGGGAGAGAAAAAGACATATTTATGAGCTATTTTCATCCAGCTTTCCAGGATTGTTAAATCCAACCTGGCAACTAAGAGCACATGGACAGAGACAATTCTTCTCATATTTATCTGATCTTCACAAAGATTTATCACAGCAATAGAGGACCGATAATTCACAGGCTTGGTGCCGATATAAAAATGTCTTTTTTGTCACATATAGATTTTACACTCCTTTAAAATCAGACATCTGGGGCGCCTTCCAATCCACGAAGAACGCACTGATATGGGGGTCTAATAGTTAAGAGACACTCTTTTTTTATTATACTGGCTCGGTTCAGCCGTCACGTAGAGGCACGGAGAGTCATAAAATGTCTCTTCGTTCTTACCTGGATGGAGGTGAGACTGCTTTTGCATCCTCATCCTGCTTTGATCCAACGTGGAGGTCAGAGTGTTGCTCATTGGCCGTCGCTAAACTGCTGTTCTTCACACGATTCTGCAGCCATAATCTGAACCTGAAACGGGGCAGAAGGGTGTGGCAACGGGATTACAGCCTGAATCAGATTATTAGACACAAAGCAGGAGGTGAAATCTTTTTATAGCTGATAAAGAATCTTCTTGGATCAGTTACCGGCATCATGAAGGAAGCATGATTTTTGTTTCTTGTTTCCTGACAACTGTATTGGGTTCTATCCCACCAAATCATGTTAAATCCTGATTTTACATGTGTAGGTCATGTTAAATCATGTTGACCTAAATTATTTTCTCATAACCAACTTAAAGGTTCATAAATAATCCTTTCTTTGTTTCGATTGTTGGCAGATATTGTATCAGGTTTAGAAATTTAAAATACATTAAACCATCATCCTTTCAAGTTTGCATTTTTCAACCAATAGAAAACCATAATTCTCATAAGATATTTTCTTCATTAGAGGCAGGAGGATTCATCTCACCTTCGTTTCATGCTGGTGTTGATGTCTCCTCTGGCACCTTTCACCAGTGGAAGCATCGTGGTGAAAACACAGCAGCAGATGACCGTGTGCACGGCTAATCTCATTTTGGCAGGAAGCTGCGAGTGGAAAAGACGATAAACATATTTAGGAGGTCAACTCCACGCGATTGATTAGTCTATGACAGCAGTGAAGAGCTTCATCGTCTGTTGGTTTGCCAATTAACAGAATCCATGAAATACAAAGTTATCAGCACACAAAAGTCACAAGTGTTTACACAACTCCTCATCCTCCAGTGCCACATTCCAGGTTTGACAGGACTTCAATTTACAGCAATCTTTAAAACAATCTGTTCTGTGCTGTAAAAGTCACTTACCAGAGGGGATGGCTCGCAATGCAATGTAGAGTTGTGATGTTCATCAAAGGGTGATGTGTGTTCTTAAGTTAGGTGTTGTGTCCAAGGTTGGAATAGTATATACCATGAGTAGAAGTCTGAAGTTTATACTGCTAGCATGGGAGGCTTTATAAAAGCAAGGAGGGAGGGAGCTGTACCTGAATGCCAGACCCAGTGGGAGGGACTGTGGTACAGTTCATGTCAACTCCATCCACCCCACATGGAGACAGCCTAACCAGAAACATGCTGCAGGAGACTGTCGTCGAGTCAGCAATCCCCAGCGATGGCGTGACCGATGCTTAATCTGTGTAAATCTCAATGCTGACTCCACATCACCCGTCTCCGAGAAAGCACTGACACGACTTCCTCTGTGCGTTTCACGGGTTCTGTAAACAGCCCCTGCAATATCTCCCCTTTTTCCAAAAGTTTATTTTGACTTTCTCCATCCATTCACAGATTATTTTTTTTCCTGTCTTTTCTCTTAATGTTTGCGCTAACAGTGGTTATTTTGAGACGTTGTGAGCGTGTGTTAAGTAGCCGTGAAGGCTTCGGGGCAGTTGAGGTGTGTAAACGTCGTTAATGGCTTCTACTTCTCAAGGGCATGTGTTCATGGATGTCTCCGTTTCAGTGGAAGTTAGCCACCTGTGGGAGAAAATCACCACTAAAAGCTACGTCTGTTTAAATTAAGATGGTGTTGCCATGGTAACCGCACGCCCTGTGCTTCATTGTGGACTTGTCGACGTCTAGATGACCGTTTAAATCATTCTGAGTGATCCTGCTAACTTGAAGTTGTTTCCAGGCGTTGGATGATGGTCGTTTCTACCTTCTAATGTGGTTTTCCACAAACATGGAAACCACCTTAAGGGCTCCATATTTAAAAGATTTATTTGCCGTATGACTTTTGAGCATTACCCCATAGATTCTGTTAATTAGCGTCAAGTTGCTTCTGGTGAGTTAAAGGTGATCTTACTCTATGATAGTGGAATGGTATCACAAAGATGCTAAAAGGTTGTTAGATGCTAAAGGCTAATACTGATTCCACATCAGTACCAGATATGTTATTGATATTGGTGCACAGTGTTTGTAACGTGGTTGTTTTGCTGTGTGATTTTAGCGTTAAAGCTGTCGGTCCCACTGGTTTCACCCCATAAAACTGGACCTGAAACAGTTCTGGAATGCGTTGTTTAAAAAAGTGTGAACTAGAGCCGCCACGATGACTCAATCACTGGACTGAAAGCAAATCGGGTTATTTTATAATCACTTCAGTTGTTTGCAAGTCCAAAATGTCAAGCGTGTTTGTTTTAGGTTCCAACATGGAAGGATTTGCTGTTCTTTAAAAGTTTTGGAGTTTGTTGCTGCAGGTTGGACAAAAAAAGGGAAATGAATCATAATTAATGACTAATAATCACCAGATTAATTGTCAATGAATATAACTGATGTGTTTTTTTGTATGCAAAGTAGAACACTTACATAAACTGATGCAATACAAGAATAGAATGCCTTGATTGGAGACACATGCGGCCTGTTTGAGGAGCCTAAAAGAGGGATTTGGTTATCTGTTGTCATCCATTCCAGATCTTTAATCAGATTTACTGAACCTGTTTTGCATGGCTGTATTTGTACTATTACATATGGGTTGATTGCATCCATGCCAGGAGATAAAGATATTTTACCCACGTGACTGATTCCAGTCAGATGAGTGTTTATGATGAATGTACGTTGGTCAGAAGCTGAAGCTGATTCCGGTCAGGGTCAGTAGAACACAGTGTGAGCTCAGCGCTGGCTCACACCCATCATGGGATATTACTGGATTTGCTTTTTATAGTTTCATGATTACATCGGAGTGTGTTTGTTTTTTGTTTTTTTCATTATTATCGTGTAAATTAAAATAAATGCTGTTTTATAAACGGCTCCTCTGGTATGTGACAGCACGGCGCTCCTCGTGGGGTGGAAAGCAAATCCTGTCTCCAAGCTGATGTGCACATGTCTGAATGTGAGGCCTAAGCATTCCTCTGCTGCTCTCTCCAAACAATGGAAAATCACAGTTGTGTGTTGTTTGTGTGCGGAAAACTACAAGATCAGATATTGAACAGGTGGAAAATATCAATTTCCTCACGGGAAAAGCAACGATCCATTTTTTTTTTCTTCTCCCGACTGAGATAAGATCAGAGATAAGAGGATGACGGGAAGCGTAGCTGTTCTGTGTTTATTAATAGGTTTAGAAGTCATCGGCATTCTTTAGATGAACTCATCAACACGTGTCAAAAGCAGCATGTTCACCTGCTGTCATTACACAACCCTGTGTGTACGTCACGGTCAACCTGTGCTCTTAGGATGAATATTTATGAGAATGGCTGTATTTACTTTGGCATTTTTGATGGTGTGTAAATTCTCAAAAACACACAATTCTTAATCAATAGCTGACGTGGAGGGGTTTGAGACAGTGGTTTTTGTGTGTTGTGTTTAAATCCCAGTAAACTAAATAAGTGTTGTAATTCATCCGGAGCCCTTTGACTTCCACACATGGAAGAATTCGTCACTTGTGACTAAAGATGAGAAACACTCACCACGAGGGTTGATGGGGGTTATTTTCGTTGTTTTGTTTCTCACTGAAACGGGACGATGAGGAACAACATCCACGTCGTCTTGATGGAACACAAATAGATCTGGAGTTGCGTTTTTAAATCCCGTGGCGTTTCAGATTTACTGCATACCGATACGCTCCACCCTCTGCTCTTCATTAAATCCAAACAGTAATCCTAATCAGGAGGATCGGGTTTAACTGTCAGCGGGGTTTTATTCCCACATGTGGAAAAAGAACCAGTCATTAATTTCAAACAGCGCGCCGCTGTAAGAGCTAAATTATCGTCCCCTTCACTTTGTATTGACTCAGACATCATTTTGAATCGATTGTGAATCAAATTGTTGCCGATTGCCAAGGATTTAAACCCATAACAGTTCATCCTGGAGTTTTGTTAAGATAACCACTAAATCTAGTCGTCCCCGCTGCGTTCGGGTCGGGTTTATTGTTGTGTGTTTCTGATTTACGCCGTGTGGGACCAGCGGGTCCGGAGCGCTGCCACGGGGCTCCAGCACATAATCTCAGAGACACTGAGTCCGTCAGACGCAGGAGGCATCATGGGATATAAATCTGTTGTGATGGGTTTGTGTTGTGAGCGCGTTATTCCATCCGTGGCAGCACGACGGCAACACACTGTTATTACACAAGTGTGTATGACTGACGTTCTTCCTAATGTCCTGTAATGAGGACGACACAGCAGTGTTGTTGGTCATGATGGAGGATAAAGTTGTGGTCTCCTTGACAACCAGGGAGCGTGATAAACGGTGTTGTGTTCCTGATCAGGGCCCGACTGGATTGTGTTCTGGTTTCTAATGTTTGACATTTATTAGTTACATTAAGGAGTAGTTACATTTAGTTACATTACACTGAGTTACATTTAGTTACATATATTAGTTACATTAAGGAGTAGTTACATTTAGTTACATTACACTGAGTTACATTTAGTTACATTTATTAGTTACATTAAGGAGTAGTTACATTTAGTTACATTACACTGAGTTACATTTAGTTACATTTATTAGTTACATGAAGGAGTAGTTACATTTAGTTACATTTATTAGTTACATTAAGGAGTAGTTACATTTAGTTACATCTGGCCCTTTGAGGACAGCCGTGATGCTGATGTGGCCCTCAGTGAAGATGAGTTTGACCCCCCTGCTCTACAGTAAAGGTGAACATCTCACCTCGTTTGACCCCCACACGCTCCCATCATGCCCCGGGAGTCTGTCTCTGGGTGTCGGTGAGGTCCGGACTCCCATCATGCCCTGGGAGTCTGTCTCTGGGCGTCGGCATGACTGAGAGCTGACACACATTTCAAACGTGTTATGATTGTCTTTCAGCTCCATCAGAGCAGTTTTCCATTATCAAGCAGTTAAAAATGTGACTAGCGTGTCAGAATATGGAGGGGGGGGGTGTGGTGGGGGGGTTGTTTCATAACAAACAGCAAAGTGATTTTTGAATGCCTTAAATTCCAGGAGTGTTAAGACGCAGATGTCTGAATCTGACTGACATGACAAAGGTTTAGATGTTTCTCAATTTAAAACACCACACCCCCCCACCCCCCATCATCTTTCATCATATACACAAAGATGAACAGACAGTTCAGACATAAACATTTTAGCCTCGTAGCGTTGATAGAAGAACAGTCAAAGGTTCGTGTCCCCCTCTGGAAACCGTGATTCTACAAATATCCTGAAAATAAATCCAACATGGAGACACGCTGAGCTCATACATCAATGTTACTGCTTCATTAAGACCAAATGACTTCATGACCAGTCAGAATTTGTTGTTTCTGTTGTTCATTTATGACTTTATTCACTAAAGATATTCTAGTTTTTGCTGTTTGTCTCGGAGGCGGGGCGAGGTTTCACCTGGTTATTCCAGGTTTGTAAGGGAGTCAGATCATCTTTGAACTGGCGCGTCAGCATCAGCAGGAGCTCCATCCTTTATCTTCATCCTCTATCTGTGATGATGAGTTAATGAACACACTTTTGTGAAGCGCAGATGTTCCCTCACCATTACCTTCAGAGACGCGGCTCATAAATAAAAGCGCGACGGAGCACCTTGTGACCCGGAGCCGACACACGCGTGTGTTTTATGGCTGTCGTGACTGGTGATGGTGGATTTTCTCTGGTCTCGTCGTAGCATCGATAACGCAAAGACGTCAGGGATCGATTTGGACTCTTCTGACATTCCACCGGGGGGGGTGTTGGATGGAAAATGGATTTTCAAAGCCAGAAGTCTCAGCACCTGGCAGGGACGTCATTGACACTGAACTGTCAACCAACCTCGGATATATAATTCATTCTAGCCAATAAATATCTCATTTCTTACTTTGTTGAACATATCTAGAAATATTTCTGCACAAACCGACTCCGTGTGGGTGTTTACTTTAAAAAACATCTGTGATAGACACGGAAAAATGCTAATGTAATAACGCTGCTTTGAAAGCCTCATGATGTCCAACTCATCTGTTTCTTAGTTAGCAGCTTCACCAAACCGTAAACACAAAGTCTTCTTAACTAGTCTGGTGCTTATGTTGATGTTTTTTCCTGTAAAAATGCTCATTTTTTTTGGACTTTTCATAGAAATATTATTGAAGGTGAAGACAGCGTAAACGGTTTTATTCATGCAGTGGTTTTGGCTCCCGGTCTAATTAGTGTCATTATTGAATCAAGAGTTTTTAAATCAAAAATATCAACACTTTAAAACAACAGGAAACATCGACATCCTGGAGCAACCTGTTCGAAAAAGACAAGTAACCCCTCCAGTCCTGACTGTTCTTGTTATTTTTATTCCAGAACGACCAGCGGAGCAAACATAAATCACATTTCTGAGATGTCTTGGAGTTTTATTCCACGTCGTCTTCTCTTGTTTCTGCAGATGGAAGAGTCTCAGGTGACTCATAAACGGATTTCAAAAATATTGTGTTTAGTTTGGTGATGCTGTGGTGTTTACTGGATTTAACCGAGGCTAACCGCCGCGTGTGTGTCATCTGTCATGAGGCACCTGATGCTGGACTGTTATGTTCTTATTGTTTCTGGGAATTTGTTCAAACCTTTTTAAATGTGGAATGAATGCAGCAAATGGTTTCTATTTTTTTTTTTTTTTAAAGAATTCTATTGCTGGTTATATAACCTTTATAAAATCATCAACGTCCACGGAGACGGTGAGGGATTCTCAGGCATTTATTGAGTTTTTTATGACAGGAGAAAGAGGTTTGTGCTGCTAGGACGTTATCAGGAGATGAAGGCTGTGTGTTTGAGTGAAGGATGGCGTTTACCGTCAGCATCACCTCATCAGCACTCGACCTTCCACCTGAGAGGAAGCGCTCTGACGACTCGCTGACCTTCGCTGACCTTCACACCTCGTGCGTCGGTATTTTTAGCACCGGATTCGTTCTTCTGGGTGAAATTAGTTTGGTTGCTTCTTAACAATGTCGGAGGAGGAGGAGGAGGAGCGTTCCAAACGGGGATGAGTGGTGATCAGTCAGATCCAACTGAGGGAGTAACCTCATGTGCTGGAAGGAGCCGAGCGGTCCACGGGGGTTGGTCTTTTTCTTTTTTCCACAGAAACACTTGTGTTTTTTATTTGCGCCTTGCCACACATTCTTCTGCACTCATGGGGGACGAAGAGGATGAGACTCCACTTTTGAAGTCTGTCTTGCCACGTAAAGCATTCCTCGCTGATAGAGCCGATCGACAGCCGATCGACAGCCGATCGACAGCAGATTGACAGCCGATCGATAGCCAATCGACAGCTGATCGACAACCGATGGCCTCGCTGTTGCGTTATGAACAATTATAAAGAGCAGATTTAAAAAGATGAACGGTGTGTGTGTGTGTGTGTGTGTGTGTGTGTGTGTGTGTGTGTGTGTGTGTGTGTGTGTGTGTGTGTGTGTGTGTGTGTGTGTGTCCCTTCAGGGACACCATGCCTGCAGGAAGCGGTGTGTATTTGCGTTGCACGCGTTTGACGTGTGTGTAGGTTGACCTCTGACTTGTTGTGGTGAACGTACAATCAGGAGGTGGATCAGGAGTGGCATGCGGCCCGGCTTCAGCTCAGCTCTTTTTTGCGTTGTCAGAATATCTTTCAATGTGGAATGAGCCGTCGAGATGGATGGGTTCGATTTCCCCGCCGCGGCCTCGGGTCCGACGCGCTGATTGGAGCCAGATCCACCCTGAGGCCTCACGACGTCTAAACGTCAGCCGTCGGTTTGCGTCCCGCATGACGCCGAGCCTCTCTCACGACACATCGTAGGTGTGAAGCGGGACGCGGCTGATGACTCCTCTCGCCCTCTGGTTCCGCGTTGATTCTTTATGAGGCGGAGGAGGACATCTGCTCGCGTCGTTGGCCCTTACGGGAATTCTCCGGGGGTCTTTTAATCTTCCAGAGATCTTTTAATGTGAAGATGCGGAGCTGCGCTATTTTTATCTGCGCTGCTGCCAGATGCTCCCTTCACCTCCTAATCGGAGCCGATCACACCCCTGGGGTCCATCAGTTGTCATCTGCAATAGTGGTGAAGAAAGTTAAATGTTCTGCAGGCATTTTATTTTACTGTCCCAAGAGAACCTCCGCTCCATAAACCTCCAGCGGCCCTGGGGGGCTCCGGGAACCTCATTCGCTGTAAATACCTGAATTCCTCAAACTTTCTAACCCTATATATTTTGATTTCCTCGGACGCCTTTGGACGCTTTATTTCTCAAGTGGGGGGGGGGCAGTGAGACCCTTTAACCCCACCTTATCTATACTTTCCAACTTAACCCACACACACACACACACACACACACACACACACACACACACACACACCCTGCGATGGATTCCAGATCGGGAATTTAATGCATTTCTGTTTCGAATCACCTCCCAGGAATGCGGCGCGCGTGCCACCAGCCTCATGACCTCAGGCTGATGAGTGTGTGGATGTTTAAAGGAGAGAGGGATGATGGGATGCAGACGCTGCTGGGGGTTGTAGGGGGTGGAGGGGGGGGGTTGACAGAACGCATCCGGCGCAGCACTTGGCCATCTTCTTGCGTAAAGCCGTGTCGGTGCAGCTGTGGTATGCGCCCCGCATCTGGAACGCACATTTCTGGGACTGTTGAGTGTTTGTTTGGTCTGTCGCCGCTCGCTAACATTACGTCTGCTGCACGACACCGGGGGGTGGGGGGCGCTGCTTGTTTTTATTTATTAAAAAGCTGATTTTAACGTTTGGGCTGCACAGACTTCATCAGGTCGGAATCCGGTTGTCTGGAATGCTGCTGAAGGACATTGTTCCTAGTTTGCATCGATCACACATATCCAACGCTCCTCGTCGGGCTGCTGACGTTACGTTTGTGTGGAGGTTGTTGGTTCTAATCCATCAGTCTGGGCTCCAGTGAAAGATGAAGAACTTTATTGGATTTCTGTGTCACACATGGAATCAGTTAGAGACAAAATCTATCACAATATTACACAACTCCGACTTTAAGTTATCATAAGCCCTTCACCGTCCAGACGCGAAAACGTGAGTTATAATTATAGAATGGTGTTATGACACCGATATTAGAATAATGTATATTTATGTTTTACGATCGTAAGATGTGGACAAACCACCCAGATAAAAACACTTCTCCCTCTCCGTCTGGAACAAAATGTCTTCTTTATTATTACATATTTGTAAAATTCTGTTATTCAATACTTTCTGGTTCAGCAATGTTTTGTCTATTTTTCACATTACAGGTTCTTCTTCTCAAAAACTCCATCGTACTTTTTTTTTTGCTGCTATTACCTACGAACCTGAAGAAGTTGGGACTCCTGATTGGTTGGTGGCGGCGATAGAAGACGTTTCTTCATATTGATGGATTAAAGCTTCCTGTTCATCCAGTCTACCAGGAAACGTTACTTCACGTTCAGCGTTACCTCCGCCGTGCTGCCCTGATGGGAGGACGAGGACAACTTCAAGAACAATTCACACTTCACACATCCTCTAAAGTCTAAAACCTTCTTTTTATTACCTGCTTTATTTGAAAATGAACCTTCTTCTTGGTTTTGACCAGTAGATTTAACCCACAACTTAAGCAAGTTTAGCTCTGAGGGCTCTTTCTTTCACCTTTGTGACGTTTCTCATTAAAGTTTTGTTTCTTCATGTGTTCCCACAGAATAATTAATTAATCTGGGATTAGAACTTTGTTCTTGTTAGCATTTTCCTATGGGATGCGTCACTAATTCTCGTCTAAAATGACGGAGAAACGAACTCCCTGCTGCCACCGACGTGGTGCCCCCTGGTGCAGAGGAGGAGTATTACATTACAGACACCAGAATCCAGATTACAACACAAACGTTCCGCTGAGGTGTTTTTTAGACCAATTCAAAAGTGGGTTATTTCCCGTGGAACAATGGATGGAAAACCTGCTATGAATCCTTTTCTATTATAGAATTTCTATAATATTGCTTTAGATTTTCCAACCTGTCACGTTCCACTATGGAAAAAAGAGAAATAAATATATCTCTAAAAACTTGTCACCATTTTTGTTCTTTTCTCGTGAAATTGAATCAAATATATTTCCTGTTAGTTTGATGCTCTTATTTTGAGCAACCACCGGCAGTGTCACACATATTTTTGACACTGCCCTCCTGTGGTCAATTATCCGTATTACACATTTTAGCTTTACTCAGTCTTCGTGTCCGAACCCAGATGAACAATCATCTATTTTACCTTTAGGAAACTCTAAGGAGAAGGGAGAGGGGGGCTAATAATAGTTAGAATTTCAAGCAGGTTTATGGTTGCATACATTTCAAACAGTAACACACGTTAAACTCCATTGCTGATGAAATATTCAGAAGGCTCTTGATGGTAAATGTGTTTGATGCCCTCCTGTGGCCAAAGTGAGGAACAACATTTTAATGTTACTTTACATATCCTAACAAGTCAAATATCACTACGTATTTTTTTACTTGATAGAAGGTAAATATTTTTTCAGATCAACTAAACGAATTAAAATATTTCCTTCAAAGCTGGAGTGAATGGGACGCTTTTGGTTCGATGTGAATGGAGAATTATTATTTTAACGTGTAACATTCTTGAATATTGAATAAGTTAAACCAACAATGAAAGAATGTGACTCCTGAGGTGAAGTCAACAACCAAAAAACAAAAACAAAAACAGAGAAAAAGACAAAAACTTTTAAAAGAAAGAAAATACAAGCAAAATAAGACATGCATGCTGAATTCATATTCGAGCCCTGACCTCGGGTAAATGTTCTCAAACCACTTCCTGCTCAGTAAATACATTTCCTACCCTCTTGTGGCCACAATGAGTAACTACAACAGCAACAATACATAGCCCTACGTAATTAAAGTAAGTACAACTTCACCAAAAGCATGAAGACAAACATAAAAGTAACGTTGAATTTCCTGGCTTTATATCTGTTAAACTATTCCGTGGAAAACTATGAGAATACTATGGTATTCTAGGTTCCTGAAGGATCTGTAATCGTGATGCCCTCTTGTGGACAAAGAGGGTAACTACAAAAACATTCAAATTAAGTTAGACGTTGTTAGATTGTCAAAAGCTTCCGGTTGTGACTATCAGAATAATTTTAATCGACGGAACTAATGCGTGTTTGCACCCCCTCCCTTCACCTTGATATTAAATGATGATGTCATGATTTTATACTTCATATCATATTTCAGCTCACCGTGAATGTAGAATATGTTCTAGAACGTTAGAATATGTTCTAGGACATTAGAATATGTTCTAGAACGTTAGTCCTTGTGATTGGATTTGTGGTTAGTCCATCATTTGTGTTTGGAGGGTGTCTGCTATGTTCTATGACCGCCAGAGGGTGGCAGCAGAGCACCACAGCATGGAGTTAGGTTGAGCTGGCTGTGATTTATTATTATTAAATGTGACTGAATGTTGAACGTGACTATTGTGTGCGGATTATTTCCTCTAAACACATCATCCAGGAGTCCAGCCTGTCCACGGCCGCGAATAAACGAGGACCCGTCTAGTTTTAACTAGACAACCACCTGTCAGGCAGGTGGCGTTCACGGATCAGTCACAGTGTGGGATTTTTGAGATGTGGCAACAAGTTCAGCAAGTTTAGCTTTGAGGGCTCTTTCATTCACCTTTATAACGTTTTATTGCAAGTGTTAAATGTTCTGCATACAGGAATGAGTTTAACATGGGGGGGGGGACACACACACACACATATCAGAAACCTGACAGATCCGTAAATAGTTTGATAGTTTGGATCTCGCTAAAAACTTGATCCTACCTGTTTTGCTGCTATTACCTACAAACCTGAAGAAGTTGGGAGTTTTATTACCTGCACTATTTGACTGTATTAACTTCTGCTTCATGTGTCCACAACATTAACACTTTCATACAAGAATCGAACAGATTTTGACACTTCATGAATCTCCTCTATTAAAACTCCCCGTCTTCTTTTGGACGGTAACAAACGGACAAAAATGATATAAAACGTTAAAAAGTCGTCACGAGTTTTTGGTCATACTTTTCTCGTGAAAATATATATGATACAAACATATTTCCTGTTCGTTAGATGCTTTTATTTTGAGTGACCGCCGGACATGAACACAAATTGGTGACGCTGCCCTCCTGTGGTCAATCATCCGTATTACTCATTTTATCTTTAAACCAAAAACAACACAAAAACACAAAATCTCCTTCTCGTCTCATTATTCATTCTGTCAGCACATCGGCCAGTCCTCGACACCAAACTGAATCCTGTCACTGTGATGAACACAGTCCAGAGCCAATAGTGACGTAAGATATTGTTATTAGTGCTTTTTCTGACCAGAAACTTCACTCATTAATTTATAATTGTCAAAAAAGTTGATACTTGTGTGTTTGACTTTGTTTAACCCGGGTTATCTGTCATAGATTTACCAAAAACACTCATAGGAATAACAAAATTAGCCTTTTCAGATAAAGCCGAAGTTGGTCCAGTTAAATAGTTCAGGCAGTAAAAAGGAGGGTTTGTGTGAAGCGTGAATTGTTCTTGAGGTCGTCCTCGTCGTCTCATCACAGCAGCACGGCGGCGCAGCGGTAACGCTGTCGCCTCACAGCCAGGAGGTCAGGGGTTCAAACCCCACTGAGGGCCTCTCTGTGAGGAGTTTGCATGTTCTCCACGTGTCTGGTGGCTCCAAAAACATGCGCATAGAAGTTAGAGTTAAATCATAGGTGTGATTAGACACACCCAGGGGGGGTCATCGTAGTGGGAATGGGTTCTAAACCAGGTTACAGAAACATTTTGGTCGTTTCCTCCACCTGTGAACCCCATAAATACAAGTTCCAAACCAGATCCAGCAGCTGAAGGTTTAGCTCAGAGAGACGACAGGAGGAGCTCAGATCAGAGGTTACGGGTTCAAATCCCACCCCTCCCTTCATTTTTCAGGCCGTTTCCTGAACGACGAAGACAAATACGCCCGGAGAAAAGGTGTGAGCGTGAAGGAATCGGTAGCGTGGTGGGTTAGCCCGTAACCAAGAGCCCCCGGTGTCACATTCATGTCCCGACCCAGCGCTGCAGGTTCTGGATCAAAACTGTGTCTCGCAGTAACGAGGCCCGGGGGGGGCCGTGTCCCCTCCGCGTTGTCTGGAGTCTAGAAAGAAGGGGTTATGGAGCCCTGAGCCAGAACTGGCTGACCTTTTACTGCTTTCATGAGCAAGAAATATTTTGTGAGCTGGAGGTAGTGTTGCTGCCGCCAGGCGAAGAACGTTTCGATGAGGTCAGGTTTGTAGGAAATAACAGCAAAAAAAGGTGGGATCAAGTTTTTGTGAAGAAGAACCTGTAATGTGATAAACAGTAAAATATCTGCAGTATTTTTTCTATCATGAACGTGACGTAACGTCTCCTAGCAGACTGAACGAACAGGATTCAGACACTATTTATGGAATAAATGAGAACCGAAGAACTTCTCTGGGATCTTCACCGAGAAAAAGGCCTCGGACGTGAACTTCCTGTTGGACGTGAACTTCCTGTTGGACGTGAACTTCCTGTTGGACGTGAACTTCCTGTTGGACGTGAACTTCCTGTTGGACGTGAACTTCCTGTTGGACGTGAACTTCCTGTTGGACGTGAACTTCCTGTTGGACGTGAACTTCCTGTTGGACGTGAACTTCCTGTTGGACGTGAACCTCCTGTTGGACGTGAACTTCCTGTTGGACGTGAACTTCCTGTTGGACGTGAACTTCCTGTTGGACGTGAACTTCCTGTTGGACTGACCGACCCCCCTGTCGGGTCCAGGAGGCTCGTAGACTCTGTCTGCAGCTCTCTCTCATCAAATTCCCTGAAAATCACAAAGAAACTAGTTAAGAAACCCAACTCAGTGATATGGGGGGGAGGGGGTTCTGGTACTGCTCAGGGGGCCGTGCCAAATGTGGAGGAGGGCCACATCCGGCCCCCGGGCATCAGTTTGACCACTGCTCTACATGATCCACCAGTTCCAGGATGGATCGCTGTTACGACCCCGCTAGTTAGAAAGAGTTGTAACAAGAAGAAACCGATTTAAAGGGTTAACGTAAACATGTTTAATAAACCAGAGATTATCTTAATCCCTGAACAGGGTAAAGGTTTACAAAATTAACTGAAGGGCCAAAGGACGCTGCTCAAACAAAGGAGTAGAACCAAAGGAGGACCGCTGGATTCGTCTGTAAATTACAGGTGAGAACAAAACCTACAAAGTAATCTGATTACAGTTGGACTAAAACAGTGGTGCCCCCCCCCCCCCCCAATGCTAATGCTAACACAATCCAGTGACTAACTCGGCCCACTCTTCACAATGTGCTCACAAGTTTGGTTCAAACATCTCCAGGAGCAAATGAGGCAGACCCCCCCCCTCTGAACAGCTGAAGACGATTTGAGGGCTCCGGCTCTGATTGAGGATCTGGGATTGGACAACACGCTGCACCAATCAGGAGCCGGGGATGGAACAGGTGGAGTGGGCGGAGCCAGGACTGAAGGGTGGTGAAGCCTTGAGAGGAGGGAACCAAACCCCCCCCACGTCACATTTAAATGACCCTAAGGCGGGGGTGTAGAACCACACGGCCTTCAGGGAGACGTCACGTCTGCTAGAAACAAACGTAGGAACGGATTTGAGGCTGGAAACACCCCCCTGCTGGGTGACGCTCATTCACACTAGTTCAATGTTCGGGACAGAAGACACACAGGTTTACCTTTGACCTCTCAGAACATGCACTCTGACCCCCACCCGGCTTGAAACCCCCCTGCTCTCAGCATCCACCTTCCTTTTAGACAGTTTTGAGGAGGGAGGGGGGGGGGGTAACTAAATCCGACCTCCGGTCTGACTTCTAATCAACAATGAAACCAAAGCCCTCTCCCTGCGCAGCGTGACTTCCGCTACCGTTGCATTGTGGGGAATGTAGTGTTGGTGCATACAAAACACCACGACAGAGCCACACCCACCTTTATCTGTGTCTCTTGTTTGGACGGTAATCATCGTTCAGAAATGATATAAAACATTAAAAACTCGTCACCAGTTTTTAGTCGTACTTTTCTCGTGAAATTGAATCAAATAAATTTCCTCTTAGTTCGATGCTTTTATTTTGAGCGACCACCGGAAATGAATACATATCAGTGACTCTGCCCTCCTGTGGTCAATGGCCGTACTACACATTTTAGTTTTACTCAGTCTTCGTGTCCGAACCCAATCAGCTATTTTACCTTTTGGAAAAGAGAGGTGCTAATGCTAGTTAGCATATCAAGCAGTTTCACGATTGTATACATTTCAAATAGTAGGACACGTTAAACTCCACTGCTGATAAAATGGTCATGAGGCTCTTGATGGAAAATGCGTTTGGTGCCCTCTTGTGGCCAAAGTGGGGAACTACATTTTAATGTTACTTTCCACTGAAGTGCGCTAAAACTACTTTTGCTACCTCTGTCGGGGGCGTCACTGCAGTCTCACTGATAGTGTTGAACTTATAGGAGGTAAAGCCATTCAAATTATCAATTTATTAGTTTGCATTGATCACAAAATTTTAGTTGCCTGTAGAAGGGGAACAAACACGCATTAGTTCCGTACTTCGGCTTTAAGAAGTTAGGTCAAGATAAATTATGCCAGGAGTAAATTTTTTAATTTGCAGTTATGACGTCATGAAATCATCTGGGTTGATCACGTTCGGTTTGCGTCGCTATCAGAAATCAACCAATCCAGTGGATGCAATAAATACAATCAATGCAGTTATCGGTGTTTTATTACATAGTTCAGATTTCAGGTTTTTACACGCATATAAAAAAAAAAAACACAGGAAGTCCCTGTGATCTCATGGAAGGCACCGACGGCTAGGATGCGAATAACGGTTTAGTTTTTCATTCAGTTTGTTAAACATTGATTTTAAACATTTCCTCTGCAGCCAAAACTTTAGAACGGAAAACAAAAACCTGTTAAAATATGTACAAAAATAATTCCCTTGTTTTTATGTAAAAACTGCCCCAAAGATTTAAAAGTATAAAATCATAGTTTGTCATCGTTTGTCATCTTTTAAAATAACGCAAACCTGTAGGAAAGTAGTGCTTTAATACCAACAGGAGAAAAGACGGAGGGAGGGGGGGCTACTTCATGGTTTTAAAAAGTCATCAGGTTATTCAGTATTTAAAGTTAGCAGGACATCACACAGCTATCAGCCAATGGGAGGGCGTCGCCACATCCTCTGGACACGCCCACACACAAACACCATATTATCGTGATAATTTAAAGTTCCAGGCTTCCTGGGGGCTCTCCTGTCCACACCGGTCCATCTTCTCTTTGTGGTCCTGATCTTCTGGAGGTTCTGGGTTGGCGGGGGGGGGGGCGTCTCTACTGGGCCTGGGTCGACTGCTTCTTCATCTCCTGCCAGTTCTTCTC